>NW_020526292.1:0-25319 GCF_003368295.1 Carassius auratus | reverse complement strand
TCTGTCTGCAACGTCACCGGGCCTTGTCCCGATCGGCCACGGTGAACCTCAGCACGGAAAGTACGCAGGGTCGCTCGTAACTCCCAAAGCGGTTGGTCGCAGGAGCCACGTGCCTTATGTCATCGGAATCCTTGGCTCGAGCGAACGAGACGCAGGTCTTCAGATTGGCTCGTCGCTCTGACGAAATTTTCGGGGTATTTTGGATTTTGTCGAAAACCTTCTTTTGCAACCTAGCGCCAGGTATTTGGCCCAGTCCCACCCAAATCAGCACAGAAAGCTTCTCTGGAGTCTGACTGTCAATAATCATCCAAAAAAAGAGGAAATTTCCATTCACCTTGGCGAGGGGACCTCAAAACGTGCTAAGGTGGCGTGTCCGAGGTGGCTCGAATGGCTATAACTCCGGAAGGAGTGAGATCCCTTCACCCAAATCGGCACACCTGTGCAGGCTCAGTCCGAGGCCAGGTGAAAAAGGGCGCGGCGACAGGCCACTAGGTGGCGCTGTAAGCGACAACAAAATTAATACGAATCGAAAAAAAGGACAAACAAACAACATGGAGACAGATACAGCTAGGCTGCAGTCAGTCCAATCTACTTTCAAAGTAAGGTCTGCGCTATGTTCGAACTAAACTACCCACCAGGGTCTGATTTTTCAAGAGCGCAAGTGACTTTGTTTCACAGGCGCACAACACGTATCTCGCATGTGACAGAACTCCCCATTCTGAAACGGAAATAAATAAAAAACTGTAAAAACCTCTTCTGCTTTGTTTCACCAACAATTTCAGGGAGAGCGCGAACGCAGTCCCCCACTACCATAAATTATGCAGTCGAGATTCCCGCATTTGGGGAATTCGCAGGGGTCAGCATGGCCGGAGTGCAATGGACAAGCCTCGCCCTGGGTGAACCGCCTTCTTGATCATGGTGTCTCCCCTGCCAGGTAAGTATGAAGGCCCAGGCGGTCAGCCAGAGGTCTGATTTGCATCTCTACCATCCTCACCAACGGTTAGCCCTCCGCCCCCGCTCCAGGAAAGGAAGGACGGGTGCCTTCCGTTACTGGCCTGGAAACTGCCAAGCTCATGGGCCGGTGCTTCCCAACGCCAGTTTTAGATGACTCTCTTTAAACAAACACACCTGATTCGATGCACCACCTCGTCTGTGAAAGACTTCAAGACCTCAGGTGGGTGCATCGTTAGTGGAAGAGTCCAAGACCCCAGGAGACACATCAGAAAAAAAGTTTGCAATAAACCACAGCATCTGCAATGGCAGCTCTCATTCCTTGTTCTGCTATTCGACACAATAAATGGCAATCCCCAAAAAGGGAAAGCACACCGTTCCTGGAGACACTGCAATACCAGGCCGATGCATGGAGTGGACGGAGCAAGCCCCGGCTCCAGCTCCGTGATCTAAAAATCCATTTAATATGTAGTCCCCGGATGGGGACGTATCAGATATTAAACTGATAAGAACAGATACTACACTTGATCTTAGCCAAAAGGCCGAGAAGCGATGCTGCTAAGACGCAGCAGGGAGGAAGCCGGACACGGCGATGCCCATCTCGGCTTTGGTAAGTTTTGGGAGACCTAAAAACGCTGGGGGATGGTGGTAGCCTCCCCTGTCTACAACGTCCCGGCCTCGTCCGATCGGCCGACGGAAGTACGGCATCGCTCGTAACTCCCAAACGGTTGGTCGCAAGAGCCACGTGCCTATGTCATCGAATCCTTGGCTCGAGCCGAACGAGACGCAGGGTCTCAGATGTGGCTCGTCGCTCTGACGAAATTCGGGTATTTGGATTTTGTCGAAAACCTTCTTTTGCAACCTAGCGCCAGGTATTTGGCCCAGTCCCACCCAAATCAGCACAGAAAGCTTCTCTGGAGTCTGACTGTCAATAATCATCCAAAAAAAGAGGAAATTTCCATTCACCTTGGCGAGGGGACCTCAAAACGTGCTAAGGTGGCGTGTCCGAGGTGGCTCGAATGGCTATAACTCCGGGAAGGAGTGAGATCCCTTCACCCAAATCGGCACACCTGTGCAGGGGCTCAGTCCGAGGCCAGGTGAAAAGGGGCGCGGCGACAGGCCAGTAGGTGGCGCCGTAAGCTGAAAATAGTGAAAATGTAATGTAAAAAGACAATCAAACAAAGATGAAAACACCCGAAACACTGCGGGATCGTAGTACCCTCCCCTGTCTGCAACGTCACCGGGCCTTGTCCCGATCGGCCTGACGGTGGAACTGCAGCGACGGAAAGTACGGCATCGCTCGTAACTCCCAAACGGTTGGTCGCAGAGCCACGTGCCTTATGTCATCGGAATCCTTGGCTCGAGCCGAACGAGACGCAGGTCTCAGATTGGCTCGTCGCTCTGACGAAATTTTCGGGTATTTTGGATTTTGTCGAAAACCTTCTTTTGCAACCTAGCGCCAGGTATTTGGCCCAGTCCCACCCAAATCAGCACAGAAAGCTTCTCTGGAGTCTGACTGTCAATAATCATCCAAAAAAAGAGGAAATTTCCATTCACCTTGGCGAGGGGACCTCAAAACGTGCTAAGGTGGCGTGTCCGAGGTGGCTCGAATGGCTATAACTCCGGGAAGGAGTGAGATCCCTTCACCCAAATCGGCACACCTGTGCAGGGGCTCAGTCCGAGGCCAGGTGAAAAGGGGCGCGGCGACAGGCCAGTAGGTGGCGCCGTAAGCTGAAAAATAGGGAAAATGTAATGTAAAAAGACAATCAAACAAAGATGAAAACACCCGAAACACTGCGGGATCGTAGTACCCTCCCCTGTCTGCAACGTCACCGGGCCTTGTCCCGATCGGCCTGACGGTGGAACTGCAGCGACGGAAAGTACGGCATCGCTCGTAACTCCCAAACGGTTGGTCGCAGAGCCACGTGCCTTATGTCATCGGAATCCTTGGCTCGAGCCGAACGAGACGCAGGTCTCAGATTGGCTCGTCGCTCTGACGAAATTTTCGGGTATTTTGGATTTTGTCGAAAACCTTCTTTTGCAACCTAGCGCCAGGTATTTGGCCCAGTCCCACCCAAATCAGCACAGAAAGCTTCTCTGGAGTCTGACTGTCAATAATCATCCAAAAAAAGAGGAAATTTCCATTCACCTTGGCGAGGGGACCTCAAAACGTGCTAAGGTGGCGTGTCCGAGGTGGCTCGAATGGCTATAACTCCGGGAAGGAGTGAGATCCCTTCACCCAAATCGGCACACCTGTGCAGGGGCTCAGTCCGAGGCCAGGTGAAAAGGGGCGCGGCGACAGGCCAGTAGGTGGCGCCGTAAGCTGAAAAATAGGGAAAATGTAATGTAAAAAGACAATCAAACAAAGATGAAAACACCCGAAACACTGCGGGATCGTAGTACCCTCCCCTGTCTGCAACGTCACCGGGCCTTGTCCCGATCGGCCTGACGGTGGAACTGCAGCGACGGAAAGTACGGCATCGCTCGTAACTCCCAAACGGTTGGTCGCAGAGCCACGTGCCTTATGTCATCGGAATCCTTGGCTCGAGCCGAACGAGACGCAGGTCTCAGATTGGCTCGTCGCTCTGACGAAATTTTCGGGTATTTTGGATTTTGTCGAAAACCTTCTTTTGCAACCTAGCGCCAGGTATTTGGCCCAGTCCCACCCAAATCAGCACAGAAAGCTTCTCTGGAGTCTGACTGTCAATAATCATCCAAAAAAGAGGAAATTTCCATTCACCTTGGCGAGGGGACCTCAAAACGTGCTAAGGTGGCGTGTCCGAGGTGGCTCGAATGGCTATAACTCCGGGAAGGAGTGAGATCCCTTCACCCAAATCGGCACACCTGTGCAGGGGCTCAGTCCGAGGCCAGGTGAAAAAGGGCGCGGCGACAGGCCACTAGGTGGCGCTGTAAGCGACAACAAAATTAATACGAATCGAAAAAAAGGACAAACAAACAACATGGAGACAGATACAGCTAGGCTGCAGTCAGTCCAATCTACTTTCAAAGTAAGGTCTGCGCTATGTTCGAACTAAACTACCCACCAGGGTCTGATTTTTCAAGAGCGTAAGTGACTTTGTTTCACAGGCGCACAACACGTATCTCGCATGTGACAGAACTCCCCATTCTGAAACGGAAATAAATAAAAAACTGTAAAAACCTCTTCTGCTTTGTTTCACCAACAATTTCAGGGGAGAGCGCGAACGCAGTCCCCCACTACCATAAATTATGCAGTCGAGATTCCCGCATTTGGGGAATTCGCAGGGGTCAGCATGGCCGGAGTGCAATGGACAAGCCTCGCCCTGGGTGAACCGCCTTCTTGATCATGGTGTCTCCCCTGCCAGGTAAGTATGAAGGCCCAGGCGGTCAGCCAGAGGTCTGATTTGCATCTCTACCATCCTCACCAACGGTTAGCCCTCCGCCCCCGCTCCAGGAAAGGAAGGACGGGTGCCTTCCGTTACTGGCCTGGAAACTGCCAAGCTCATGGGCCGGTGCTTCCCAACGCCAGTTTTAGATGACTCTCTTTAAACAAACACACCTGATTCGATGCACCACCTCGTCTGTGAAAGACTTCAAGACCTCAGGTGGGTGCATCGTTAGTGGAAGAGTCCAAGACCCCAGGAGGACACATCAGAAAAAAAGTTTGCAATAAACCACAGCATCTGCAATGGCAGCTCTCATTCCTTGTTCTGCTATTCGACACAATAAATGGCAATCCCCAAAAAGGGAAAGCACACCGTTCCTGGAGACACTGCAATACCAGGCCGATGCATGGAGTGGACGGAGCAAGCCCCGGCTCCAGCTCCGTGATCTAAAAATCCATTTAATATGTAGTCCCCGGATGGGGGACGTATCAGATATTAAACTGATAAGAACAGATACTACACTTGATCTTAGCCAAAAGGCCGAGAAGCGATGCTGCTAAGACGCAGCAGGGAGGAAGCCGGACACGGCGATGCCCATCTCGGCTTTGGTAAGTTTTGGGAGACCTAAAAACGCTGGGGGATGGTGGTAGCCTCCCCTGTCTACAACGTCACCGGGCCTCGTCCCGATCGGCCTGACGGAAAGTACGGCATCGCTCGTAACTCCCAAACGGTTGGTCGCAGAGCCACGTGCCTTATGTCATCGGAATCCTTGGCTCGAGCCGAACGAGACGCAGGTCTCAGATTGGCTCGTCGCTCTGACGAAATTTTCGGGTATTTTGGATTTTGTCGAAAACCTTCTTTTGCAACCTAGCGCCAGGTATTTGGCCCAGTCCCACCCAAATCAGCACAGAAAGCTTCTCTGGAGTCTGACTGTCAATAATCATCCAAAAAAAGAGGAAATTTCCATTCACCTTGGCGAGGGGACCTCAAAACGTGCTAAGGTGGCGTGTCCGAGGTGGCTCGAATGGCTATAACTCCGGGAAGGAGTGAGATCCCTTCACCCAAATCGGCACACCTGTGCAGGGGCTCAGTCCGAGGCCAGGTGAAAAGGGGCGCGGCGACAGGCCAGTAGGTGGCGCCGTAAGCTGAAAAATAGTGAAAATGTAATGTAAAAAGACAATCAAACAAAGATGAAAACACCCGAAACACTGCGGGATCGTAGTACCCTCCCCTGTCTGCAACGTCACCGGGCCTTGTCCCGATCGGCCTGACGGTGGAACTGCAGCGACGGAAAGTACGGCATCGCTCGTAACTCCCAAACGGTTGGTCGCAGAGCCACGTGCCTTATGTCATCGGAATCCTTGGCTCGAGCCGAACGAGACGCAGGTCTCAGATTGGCTCGTCGCTCTGACGAAATTTTCGGGTATTTTGGATTTTGTCGAAAACCTTCTTTTGCAACCTAGCGCCAGGTATTTGGCCCAGTCCCACCCAAATCAGCACAGAAAGCTTCTCTGGAGTCTGACTGTCAATAATCATCCAAAAAAAGAGGAAATTTCCATTCACCTTGGCGAGGGGACCTCAAAACGTGCTAAGGTGGCGTGTCCGAGGTGGCTCGAATGGCTATAACTCCGGGAAGGAGTGAGATCCCTTCACCCAAATCGGCACACCTGTGCAGGGGCTCAGTCCGAGGCCAGGTGAAAAGGGGCGCGGCGACAGGCCAGTAGGTGGCGCCGTAAGCTGAAAAATAGGGAAAATGTAATGTAAAAAGACAATCAAACAAAGATGAAAACACCCGAAACACTGCGGGATCGTAGTACCCTCCCCTGTCTGCAACGTCACCGGGCCTTGTCCCGATCGGCCTGACGGTGGAACTGCAGCGACGGAAAGTACGGCATCGCTCGTAACTCCCAAACGGTTGGTCGCAGAGCCACGTGCCTTATGTCATCGGAATCCTTGGCTCGAGCCGAACGAGACGCAGGTCTCAGATTGGCTCGTCGCTCTGACGAAATTTTCGGGTATTTTGGATTTTGTCGAAAACCTTCTTTTGCAACCTAGCGCCAGGTATTTGGCCCAGTCCCACCCAAATCAGCACAGAAAGCTTCTCTGGAGTCTGACTGTCAATAATCATCCAAAAAAAGAGGAAATTTCCATTCACCTTGGCGAGGGGACCTCAAAACGTGCTAAGGTGGCGTGTCCGAGGTGGCTCGAATGGCTATAACTCCGGGAAGGAGTGAGATCCCTTCACCCAAATCGGCACACCTGTGCAGGGGCTCAGTCCGAGGCCAGGTGAAAAAGGGCGCGGCGACAGGCCACTAGGTGGCGCTGTAAGCGACAACAAAATTAATACGAATCGAAAAAAAGGACAAACAAACAACATGGAGACAGATACAGCTAGGCTGCAGTCAGTCCAATCTACTTTCAAAGTAAGGTCTGCGCTATGTTCGAACTAAACTACCCACCAGGGTCTGATTTTTCAAGAGCGTAAGTGACTTTGTTTCACAGGCGCACAACACGTATCTCGCATGTGACAGAACTCCCCATTCTGAAACGGAAATAAATAAAAAACTGTAAAAACCTCTTCTGCTTTGTTTCACCAACAATTTCAGGGGAGAGCGCGAACGCAGTCCCCCACTACCATAAATTATGCAGTCGAGATTCCCGCATTTGGGGAATTCGCAGGGGTCAGCATGGCCGGAGTGCAATGGACAAGCCTCGCCCTGGGTGAACCGCCTTCTTGATCATGGTGTCTCCCCTGCCAGGTAAGTATGAAGGCCCAGGCGGTCAGCCAGAGGTCTGATTTGCATCTCTACCATCCTCACCAACGGTTAGCCCTCCGCCCCCGCTCCAGGAAAGGAAGGACGGGTGCCTTCCGTTACTGGCCTGGAAACTGCCAAGCTCATGGGCCGGTGCTTCCCAACGCCAGTTTTAGATGACTCTCTTTAAACAAACACACCTGATTCGATGCACCACCTCGTCTGTGAAAGACTTCAAGACCTCAGGTGGGTGCATCGTTAGTGGAAGAGTCCAAGACCCCAGGAGGACACATCAGAAAAAAAGTTTGCAATAAACCACAGCATCTGCAATGGCAGCTCTCATTCCTTGTTCTGCTATTCGACACAATAAATGGCAATCCCCAAAAAGGGAAAGCACACCGTTCCTGGAGACACTGCAATACCAGGCCGATGCATGGAGTGGACGGAGCAAGCCCCGGCTCCAGCTCCGTGATCTAAAAATCCATTTAATATGTAGTCCCCGGATGGGGGACGTATCAGATATTAAACTGATAAGAACAGATTTTTTTCTTTCGAAAAAGTTTTATTGTCACCATTTACATTTTTTCCATTTGCATTTTTTCTTTTTCACACAACATTTTCTTTTTAATCACACATTAAAACAAGCAATATAATATATAATAAATACACATGGTAAAATGAAAGAAACAATCATTGTTAAAAAGCATTTGATTAAAACCACAGTGTTTTGCTTGTTTTTAAAAGTCCATTATTGAGGTGTGTTTAAAAGGTGCGGTCAGTTCCAAAAGTAAAATACAAATTTTAAAAAAAGCAAACAAGCCTCGTATATATATATGTTAATAAAACCTCTTTCATGATAAAACAATAAAAACACCAATTAAAAATCATCTATTGTGCAAGACCGGGGGTGAGTCCTTATCAAGTGGGTCATCACCCCACTCTCCAGAACAGGGACATGAGATGCTACTTTATGGACTCAGCGGAGATCCCCTCTCCTCCGGCCCGCTGGCCCGCTGTTCCCGTAGCCAGAGTGGTGAGGGTGCATCTACGGGCGGCCAGGGTCGGTGCCTGCCGGGACCCTCTCCGTGCGACCCCGGCCCCCCCGTCCGAATATCGTCGTCCGGTACCCCTGCAGCATTGATGTTACCTTTAGCTCGCATGCATGGAGGGTTACCGTAACGCGCTTCCCCACCAGCAGGTTTCTGGTGGCCCAGATGGCATCCTTGATGACGTTGAGGGTGAGCCAGAGCGAGGTAAATTTCTGTGCCGTCAAGTCCTTCAAGCCCCGGCCCACCCCAAGGATGGCGAGCTGGTACCCGAACTGGGCCCCACCCGCTGGTAGGCACGGGAAATACAGGGGGCCGGTCTTGGCCCACAGGTCCCGCGCAGTGCTGCACTCCCAGAGCAGGTGGTGGACGGTCTCCGGGGAATTGCAGCCGGACCGCGGGCAGATGGGGTTCTTGGCCATGCCTCTGGAGTGCATAACCGCCCTGACCGGGAGGATCTCATGAGCCACCATCCACGATAAGTCCTTGTGCCTGTTCTGGAGAGCGGGGTGAGCCGCGTTCCGCCAAACCTGTTTGGCCTCACTTGGTGTGAGGCCCGGAACTGGACTCACCGGTTCCCGGTCCTGCACAACAGAGATGAGAGACTTGTGTTGAGTTAAAATGGTGACATCTTCACTCTCTAAAAGGTATTTCTTTAAAAACTTTTTTATAAAACTGTACTCTTTGGGCAAGTTAAAAGACACTGGGGTTTTCAAGTCCACTGGTAAAATTTTCAGTGTTCGTAGGTAAGACCCCATCCAAAATCGCGCCATTGCAGCCGTCTTGTTTTCTTTGGATGGGGTCGTGGCATAACTAATGTGCAGGGCGGTGAAGCGGCTGCCTAAAAACAGGTGGGGGTCTGGGAGGCCTTTTCCACCGTTCTCCGGCCTTTTCTTGATGGTCTCCCTCTTCAGGCGCTCCCACTTGGACCCCCACAGGAAGTAAAACACCGCCCTCTCCAGTTTCCCCAGGAACCACCGAGGGGGGCTAAAAACAGAACAGACAAGTAAAATCAGAGGTAAAATCACAGATTTAAAAATTAAAACCTTGCCTTCCATCGTCATCTGTCTTAGTCCCCAAAACCCCAGTCTTTTCCTAACTTTCCCTAACAAGTCAGTCCAGTTTTCCCGTCCACCCCCGTCTTTATCAAATTTAACGCCTAAAATCTTAAAATCGTTGTCTTTAAAAACCAAATCAAGTCCTCCTGTGTCCACGTCTCCCCACGGCCCGAAGAGCTGGGCCTCGGACTTGTTTCTATTGAGTTTGGCGCCCGAGGCCCGACCGTACCAGTCAGTCAAGTCCAGTGCTCTTCGTATTGATAAAACGTCTGTGGCTAAAAGAGTTACGTCGTCCATATATAAAACACAGGTCGCCGTCAGTCCCCCCGTCCCAGGAACGTCCAGTCCTTTGATCCATTTGTCCCTTCTCAAGATCTGTGCCAGTGGCTCGATGCAAGCCACATACAGAAGAGGAGATAAAGGACATCCCTGACGGACACCACTGTGTATGTTCACAGCTTTGGAAAGATGCCCATTTATTAGAATTTTGCTGACTATTCCCTTGTACAGCAGTCCCACCCAGGCTATAAACCTCTTTGGAAACCCCATTTTCTCCAGAACCTGGAAGAGGTACTGGTGCGAGACTCGATCAAATGCTTTTTCAAAATCTAAATTTAGGACTACTAGCCGAATATTTCTGTCTCTCGCGTAACAGATGGCGTCTCTAATCAGCACTAGGTTGTCTGTTATCTTTCTTCCGGGCACAGAACAAGCTTGATCCGGGTGAATCACGTCCTCTAAAACAGTTGACATGCGTGTTGCTAAAACTTTGCTAAAAAGTTTATAATCGAAATTTAAAAGTGTTATGGGTCTCCAGTTTTTTAAGTCAGTCCGGTCACCTTTTTTGTGAAGTAAAGAAACTATCCCTATTCTAAAACTGTCTGGAAGTCTGTCGAGGGTCTCAAACTCTTTAAAAACTGTCAAAAGCTCTTGTCCTAAAATGTCCCAAAATGTTAGATAAAACTCCAGGGGAAGTCCATCCACTCCTGGGGACTTCCCCTTTTTAAAACCTCCAAGAGCTTTTTGGGTTTCTAAAATGTTCAAATCTTGGGCTAAAATCTCATTTTGACAGTCGACCCTTTTCTCAACAAAATTTAAAACTTCTTTTACGGTGTCTGAGTGTACCTTTTTAAAACTATATAAAGCCCCATAAAATTTTTCCACATCCTCTAAAATCTCTTTTGTTGTGTTAACCTCCCTATCCCCTGTTTTAACCCTGGTTAACCCCCCACCCCTTGTTATTATTTTCTTAAAAAAATATCTGGTACACTTTTCCCCTTCTTCAATTTCTCTCTCTTTGCTTCTTAAAAGGACCCCTTTACTTTCTATATTGGCTAAAACTGACATTTCCTTTTTTACATCCTGGATTTCATTGTTAAAATCAAAACCATTATTTAAAAGATTAAAATACCTTTGTAGTCTTTTTTGCAACCCCAACATGCATTTCTTTTCCCTACTCTTCTTTTCTTTCCCTATCTTTCTAAAAAACTGTCTCGTCCGGTCCTTTACCATCTCCCACCACTGTGCACGTGTATCATAAAAGTCTTGGAGGGTCTGCCATTGGCTGAACTGTTCCCTATATTCTAAAATTACATTTTTGTCTTCCAACAGGGAACAGTTCAGCTTCCACAGCCCTCCCCCTACCGTCACACCCATGGGCAGTGAAAGGGTGCAAGACAGCATCATGTGATCAGAGAAAAAAAGGGGGGTTAATGTAGCATCGGTTGGCGGGCAGTCTCTTGTAAACACGTAGTCGATTCGAGAGGCTTTGGTACCATCACCACTGAACCAGGTGAAGCCCTCCTCTCTTTGATGCAAAATTTTAAAACAGTCGACTAAATTAAAATCTCTGACTAAACCCTGCAATAAAACCGACGTTTTGTCCACTCTGAAATCCTCCCCTACCCTTTTCCTGTCTGTTTTAGATAAAACACAATTAAAATCCCCTGCTACCATTAGGGGAGCCCTACCTAACATGTGGGGTTGCAAGTCTTCTAAAAGCTCATATCTTTCGTTCTTTTCCGTAAAACCATATACATTAAGAACATTAAAATCCCTGTCTAAAAAGGTCAGATTTACTAAAAGTGCCCGGCCTTGCCTCACCACAGTGCTGCCCTTCACCAAGATGTTAGGATTATTAATTAAAACCGCAACTCCGTCGTTTTTGTTAAAATTTGATCCGCTCCATATGGAGGCTCCTGCGGACCATAGCTCTTCCATTTTTGTGTACCTAGTTAAAAAGGGCAGAGAACACTCTTGTAATAAAAACAAATCTGACTTAAAAGATTTTAAAAGGGACAAAATACTCTGTGCTCTAATGGTGGACCTCACACTTCTGACATTGATAGTAGAGATGGTGAGGGCCATGAGCAGTAGGGTTAAAAAGGTATGAGGCATTTAAAACAGAAGACAATAAAAAGACTACAAAAATATGATTAAAATCATGTTACATCTTGTAGCATTTGTCTTTCCTTTTCCCCAGATGAGCTGAGGTCAGGAGGGCAAATGCCTGTCGCTTCAGAGGCCACAGAGGGAACCTCTTGTGGCTCCTTTGGCGATGATGCTGTTAGCTTAATGTGCAAAAAGGAAACCTCATTAGGGGACTCTAGGGGCCACATGCGCTCCAGATCTACCGAGTCGGAACTATCGAGCTTATATGCTGCCCTAGATTTTTTCTCCTCCGTTACAATCAGAGGAGACCCCGCAGGTCTTTTTTGCACCTGAGCATTAGGGAGTGAACACTCTGTCTCACTCCCGGTGGATTCTTCCACCCCATCCGAAACTGTTACCAGTGATTCTTCCTCACTTTCCTCCCCTTCCATTACCACTTCCTGTTCCGTTGCCTCCGCCCCTGTGGCCGCCCCACTTCCTCCTTCCTGCCCAATCCCTGAGGCCGGCTGGGAATTTGTAATTCCCGCCAAAACCTCAGGGACCGCCTCCTCTCTCCTTTGTTCCTTCGTTTGTTGCCCATGTGGGGCGGCCATTTTTAGCTTGTTGGCAAAACTTTTAGGGCAGTCTCTGTAGAGATGGTTTGTTTCTCCACAAAGATTGCACCGTCTGCCATTGGTACAGTCATCAAAACTGTGACCAATTTCTCTACACTTCCCACAGATTAACTCTTGGCATGCTTCAGCTAGATGACCAAACATTCCACACTTTCTGCAGAGTTTGGGCATTCCTTGATAATGTATGTAGCCTCTGTTCTCTCCGAGCACAATCATGGAAGGCAGATGTTTCAGGCCCTGGTAGCCCCCAGCGTCTTCCCATTGTTTAATGGGAATTCGCCAGGAGCATGTCCAAATGCCATCTTCATCTAACACTTTGACAGGCTGGCCTCGAACAGTGCAAAATCTACCCAACCAAACACAAATATCATCTCCAGTCACGGTTTCATTGAACATCCTGACAATCACAGTTTTAAGTGTGTTATCAGAAAGTTTCTCAACAGTGAACATGGAAAACTGGGCTTTAACTGATTCAAACCTTTGCCAAAAGTCACTAAGTAGGGAAGCGGTTTTAAAACTAACATCAAATCCTTTGTTCAAGGGCAGAGTCATCAAACAATTCAGGTCGTCACATTTGAAAGCTAAGGTCTTTTGGATCAGCTTCCTGGAAAAGTCCATACGGGACATTCCCAGGAGCTTCCCCTCACCCTGCCTGAATAAAAAACGCACGCTGTGGTGCCTCCGCACGCCGGCACGGGCAGCCGACATGATAGAGGCACCAACAGCCTAAAAACTTAAAACAACAATAAATACAACAATAAATAACAAAATAAATAATTAAAAGACCTTACCTTAAAACTTGTTGGAGCCCGAAGCAGCAGAGTTCAATATACCTCCCGAAGTTGTGTGACTCAAGATATGAAGGGATCTCGAGTCAGGAAACCTCCAAGAGGCGATCGCAGTCTCAACCGTCCGACAAGATACTTGATCTTAGCCAAAAGGCCGAGAAGCGATGCTGCTAAGACGCAGCAGGGAGGAAGCCGGACACGGCGATGCCCATCTCGGCTTTGGTAAGTTTTGGGAGACCTAAAAACGCTGGGGGATGGTGGTAGCCTCCCCTGTCTACAACGTCACCGGGCCTCGTCCCGATCGGCCTGACGGAAAGTACGGCATCGCTCGTAACTCCCAAACGGTTGGTCGCAGAGCCACGTGCCTTATGTCATCGGAATCGTTGGCTCGAGCCGAACGAGACGCAGGTCTCAGATTGGCTCGTCGCTCTGACGAAATTTTCGGGTATTTTGGATTTTGTCGAAAACCTTCTTTTGCAACCTAGCGCCAGGTATTTGGCCCAGTCCCACCCAAATCAGCACAGAAAGCTTCTCTGGAGTCTGACTGTCAATAATCATCCAAAAAAAGAGGAAATTTCCATTCACCTTGGCGAGGGGACCTCAAAACGTGCTAAGGTGGCGTGTCCGAGGTGGCTCGAATGGCTATAACTCCGGGAAGGAGTGAGATCCCTTCACCCAAATCGGCACACCTGTGCAGGGGCTCAGTCCGAGGCCAGGTGAAAAGGGGCGCGGCGACAGGCCAGTAGGTGGCGCCGTAAGCTGAAAAATAGTGAAAATGTAATGTAAAAAGACAATCAAACAAAGATGAAAACACCCGAAACACTGCGGGATCGTAGTACCCTCCCCTGTCTGCAACGTCACCGGGCCTTGTCCCGATCGGCCTGACGGTGGAACTGCAGCGACGGAAAGTACGGCATCGCTCGTAACTCCCAAACGGTTGGTCGCAGAGCCACGTGCCTTATGTCATCGGAATCCTTGGCTCGAGCCGAACGAGACGCAGGTCTCAGATTGGCTCGTCGCTCTGACGAAATTTTCGGGTATTTTGGATTTTGTCGAAAACCTTCTTTTGCAACCTAGCGCCAGGTATTTGGCCCAGTCCCACCCAAATCAGCACAGAAAGCTTCTCTGGAGTCTGACTGTCAATAATCATCCAAAAAAAGAGGAAATTTCCATTCACCTTGGCGAGGGGACCTCAAAACGTGCTAAGGTGGCGTGTCCGAGGTGGCTCGAATGGCTATAACTCCGGGAAGGAGTGAGATCCCTTCACCCAAATCGGCACACCTGTGCAGGGGCTCAGTCCGAGGCCAGGTGAAAAAGGGCGCGGCGACAGGCCACTAGGTGGCGCTGTAAGCGACAACAAAATTAATACGAATCGAAAAAAAGGACAAACAAACAACATGGAGACAGATACAGCTAGGCTGCAGTCAGTCCAATCTACTTTCAAAGTAAGGTCTGCGCTATGTTCGAACTAAACTACCCACCAGGGTCTGATTTTTCAAGAGCGTAAGTGACTTTGTTTCACAGGCGCACAACACGTATCTCGCATGTGACAGAACTCCCCATTCTGAAACGGAAATAAATAAAAAACTGTAAAAACCTCTTCTGCTTTGTTTCACCAACAATTTCAGGGGAGAGCGCGAACGCAGTCCCCCACTACCATAAATTATGCAGTCGAGATTCCTGCATTTGGGGAATTCGCAGGGGTCAGCATGGCCGGAGTGCAATGGACAAGCCTCGCCCTGGGTGAACCGCCTTCTTGATCATGGTGTCTCCCCTGCCAGGTAAGTATGAAGGCCCAGGCGGTCAGCCAGAGGTCTGATTTGCATCTCTACCATCCTCACCAACGGTTAGCCCTCCGCCCCCGCTCCAGGAAAGGAAGGACGGGTGCCTTCCGTTACTGGCCTGGAAACTGCCAAGCTCATGGGCCGGTGCTTCCCAACGCCAGTTTTAGATGACTCTCTTTAAACAAACACACCTGATTCGATGCACCACCTCGTCTGTGAAAGACTTCAAGACCTCAGGTGGGTGCATCGTTAGTGGAAGAGTCCAAGACCCCAGGAGGACACATCAGAAAAAAAGTTTGCAATAAACCACAGCATCTGCAATGGCAGCTCTCATTCCTTGTTCTGCTATTCGACACAATAAATGGCAATCCCCAAAAAGGGAAAGCACACCGTTCCTGGAGACACTGCAATACCAGGCCGATGCATGGAGTGGACGGAGCAAGCCCCGGCTCCAGCTCCGTGATCTAAAAATCCATTTAATATGTAGTCCCCGGATGGGGGACGTATCAGATATTAAACTGATAAGAACAGATTTTTTCTTTCGAAAAAGTTTTATTGTCACCATTTACATTTTTTCCATTTGCATTTTTTCTTTTTCACACACCATTTTCTTTTTAATCACACATTAAAACAAGCAATATAATATATAATAAATACACATGGTAAAATGAAAGAAACAATCATTGTTAAAAAGCATTTGATTAAAACCACAGTGTTTTGCTTGTTTTTAAAAGTCCATTATTGAGGTGTGTTTAAAAGGTGCGGTCAGTTCCAAAACTAAAATACAAATTTTTAAAAAAAGCAAACAAGCCTCGTATATATATATGTTAATAAAACCTCTTTCATGATAAAACAATGAAAAACACCAATTAAAAATCATCTATTGTGCAAGACCGGGGGTGAGTCCTTATCAAGTGGGTCATCACCCCACTCTCCAGAACAGGGACATGAGATGCTACTTTATGGACTCAGCGGAGATCCCCTCTCCTCCGGCCCGCTGGCCCGCTGTTCCCGTAGCCAGAGTGGTGAGGGTGCATCTACGGGCGGCCAGGGTCGGTGCCTGCCGGGACCCTCTCCGTGCGACCCCGGCCCCCCCGTCCGAATATCGTCGTCCGGTACCCCTGCAGCATTGATGTTACCTTTAGCTCGCATGCATGGAGGGTTACCGTAACGCGCTTCCCCACCAGCAGGTTTCTGGTGGCCCAGATGGCATCCTTGATGACGTTGAGGGTGAGCCAGAGCGAGGTAAATTTCTGTGCCGTCAAGTCCTTCAAGCCCCGGCCCACCCCAAGGATGGCGAGCTGGTACCCGAACTGGGCCCCACCCGCTGGTAGGCACGGGAAATACAGGGGGCCGGTCTTGGCCCACAGGTCCCGCGCAGTGCTGCACTCCCAGAGCAGGTGGTGGACGGTCTCCGGGGAATTGCAGCCGGACCGCGGGCAGATGGGGTTCTTGGCCATGCCTCTGGAGTGCATAACCGCCCTGACCGGGAGGATCTCATGAGCCACCATCCACGATAAGTCCTTGTGCCTGTTCTGGAGAGCGGGGTGAGCCGCGTTCCGCCAAACCTGTTTGGCCTCACTTGGTGTGAGGCCCGGAACTGGACTCACCGGTTCCCGGTCCTGCACAACAGAGATGAGAGACTTGTGTTGAGTTAAAATGGTGACATCTTCACTCTCTAAAAGGTATTTCTTTAAAAACTTTTTTATAAAACTGTACTCTTTGGGCAAGTTAAAAGACACTGGGGTTTTCAAGTCCACTGGTAAGATTTTCAGTGTTCGTAGGTAAGACCCCATCCAAAATCGCGCCATTGCAGCCGTCTTGTTTTCTTTGGATGGGGTCGTGGCATAACTAATGTGCAGGGCGGTGAAGCGGCTGCCTAAAAACAGGTGGGGGTCTGGGAGGCCTTTTCCACCGTTCTCCGGCCTTTTCTTGATGGTCTCCCTCTTCAGGCGCTCCCACTTGGACCCCCACAGGAAGTAAAACACCGCCCTCTCCAGTTTCCCCAGGAACCACCGAGGGGGGCTAAAAACAGAACAGACAAGTAAAATCAGAGGTAAAATCACAGATTTAAAAATTAAAACCTTGCCTTCCATCGTCATCTGTCTTAGTCCCCAAAACCCCAGTCTTTTCCTAACTTTCCCTAACAAGTCAGTCCAGTTTTCCCGTCCACCCCCGTCTTTATCAAATTTAACGCCTAAAATCTTAAAATCGTTGTCTTTAAAAACCAAATCAAGTCCTCCTGTGTCCACGTCTCCCCACGGCCCGAAGAGCTGGGCCTCGGACTTGTTTCTATTGAGTTTGGCGCCCGAGGCCCGACCGTACCAGTCAGTCAAGTCCAGTGCTCTTCGTATTGATAAAACGTCTGTGGCTAAAAGAGTTACGTCGTCCATATATAAAACACAGGTCGCCGTCAGTCCCCCCGTCCCAGGAACGTCCAGTCCTTTGATCCATTTGTCCCTTCTCAAGATCTGTGCCAGTGGCTCGATGCAAGCCACATACAGAAGAGGAGATAAAGGACATCCCTGACGGACACCACTGTGTATGTTCACAGCTTTGGAAAGATGCCCATTTATTAGAATTTTGCTGACTATTCCCTTGTACAGCAGTCCCACCCAGGCTATAAACCTCTTTGGAAACCCCATTTTCTCCAGAACCTGGAAGAGGTACTGGTGCGAGACTCGATCAAATGCTTTTTCAAAATCTAAATTTAGGACTACTAGCCGAATATTTCTGTCTCTCGCGTAACAGATGGCGTCTCTAATCAGCACTAGGTTGTCTGTTATCTTTCTTCCGGGCACAGCACAAGCTTGATCCGGGTGGATCACGTCCTCTAAAACAGTCGACATGCGTGTTGCTAAAATCTTACTAAAAAGTTTACAATCAAAATTTAAAAGCGTGATTGGTCGCCAGTTTTTCAAGTCAGTCTTGTCTCCTTTCTTATGTAATAATGAAACTATCCCTACTCTAAAGCTGTCAGGAAGTCTGTCAAGAGTCTCAAATTCTTTAAAAACGGTCAACAGTTCGTGTGCTAAAATGTCCCAGAAAGTCAGATAAAATTCAAAGGGAAGTCCGTCAATGCCAGGGGACTTCCCTTTTTTAAAATGTTTTAAAGCTTTCTGAATTTCTAAAACTGTAAAATCCTGGGATAAAAGCACATCTGGGCTCTTTACCTTTTTATTTAAAAAGGTTAAAACTTCCTCTAAAACCCCATTATGAGCCTCTTTTGCACTATATAAATTATTATAAAAGTTTTCAGTTTCATTTAAAATCTCTTTTGTGCCGCTTGCTTCCCTCCCGGTAAAAGTCTTCAAAGCAGAGATTGACCCACCCCGTGTAATAATTTTTTTAAAAAAGTATCTTGTGCATTTCTCCCCTTCTTCTATTTCTCTTTCTTTACATCTTAAAATAACACCCCTACTCTGAACTTCGAATAAAACTGACATTTCTTTCTTGACTTCTTTTATCTCTTCTGTAAAATCCAATCCACTGTTTAAAAGGTTAAAATATCTCTGCAGTCTTTTTTGCAGCCCCATCATGTGTCTTCTTTCCCTGTTCTTTTTCCTTTTCCCTATATTTCTAAAAAACTGTCTTGTCCGGTCCTTAACCACTTCCCACCACTGTGCACGTGTATCATAAAAGTCTTGGAGGGTCTGCCATTGGCTGAACTGCTCCCTATACTCTCTAACCACTTCTTCATCCTCTAATAGGGAACAGTTCAGCTTCCACAGCCCTCCTCCTACCGTCACACCCATGGAAAGTGAAAGGGTGCAAGACAGTATCATGTGATCAGAAAAAAAGGGAGGGGTCAATGTTGCATCGGTTGGCGGGCAGTCCCTTGTAAAAACATAGTCAATTCGAGAGGCTCTGGTGCCATCACCACTGAACCAGGTGAAGCCCTCCTCTCTTTGATGCAGTTGTTTAAAACAGTCAACTAACTTAAAATCCTTGACTAAATTTTGCAATAAAACCGATGTCTTATCGACCTTAAAATCTTCTCCTACTCTCTTCCTATCTGTTTTGGATAAAACACAGTTAAAATCCCCTGCTACTATTAGGGGAGCCCTGCCTAACATGTGGGGCTGCAGGTCTTCTAAAAGCTCAGATCTGTCATTTTTTTCTGTAAAACCATACACATTAAGAACCTTAAAATCCCTCCCTAAAAAAGTCAGGTTTGCTAAAAGAGCCCGCCCTTCCCTCACCACAGTGCTATCCTTCACCGTGATGTTTGAATTGTTGATTAAAATAGCGACACCGTCATTTTTGTTGAAGTTGGAGCCACTCCATATTGAGGGCCCCATGGTCCACATCTCCTCCAACTTTCTGTAACTATTTAAAAAGGGCAGAGCACACTCTTGCAGTAAAAACAAGTCTGACTTAAAACACTTTAAAAAGGATAAAATGCTCTGTGCTCGTAAGGTGGACCTCACACTTCTTACATTAATGGTAGAGATAGTGAGGGCCATGAGCAGTATGGTTAAAACAGTATGAGACATTTAAACAGAAGACAAAAAGACTACAAAAATATACTTAAAATCATGTTTTATCTTGTTTCACCTGCCCTTCCTTTCTCACAGATGAACTGGGTCCTGGAGAGCAGGTGCTCGACGCCTCGGGTGCTACAGAGAAATCCTCTTGTAACTCCCTAGGCGACGATGTTCTTAGCTTGATGTGCAAAAAAGATACCTCATTTGGGGACTCTAGGGGCCACATGCGTTCTTGATCTTCCAAATCGGAACTATCAAGCCGCTGTGCTGCCCTAGCTTTTTTCTCCTCGGTTTCCACCAGAGGAGATCCCGCAGGTCTTTTTTGCACTTGAGCATTTGGGAGTGAACACTCAAATTCACTCCCACTGGATTCCTGTACCAACTCTGACACCGTTTGTAGGGAGGAGCTTGTTTCTCCCTCGGTCACTTCTCCTTCCGTGCCTTTTTCCATTTCAATATCTGACTCCGCCCCTATGGCCGCCCCACTTCCTCCTTCCTGCCCAATCCCTGAGGCTGGCTGGGAATTTGAAATTCCCGCCAAAACCTCAGGGACCGCCTCCTCTTTCCTTTCTTCGTTTGTTTGGTGCCAATGTGGGGCGGCCATTTTGAGCTTGTTGGCAAAACTTTTAGGGCAATCTCTGTAGAGGTGGTTTGAATCTCCACAAAGATTGCACCGCCTGCCATTGGTACACTGTTCAAACCCGTGACCAATTTCTTTGCACTTCCCACAAACTAATTCTTGGCATACATCGGCTAAGTGACCAAATTTCCCACATTTCCGACATAACTTAGGCATACCCTGGTAATGAATGTAGCCTCTGTTCTCTCCAAGCACAATCATGGAGGGCAGATGTTTCAGGCCCTGGTAGCCCCCAGCGTCCTCCCATTGTTTAATGGGGATTCGCCAGGAGCATGTCCAGATACCATCTTCATCTAGCACCTTGACTGGCTGGCCTCGAACAGTGCAAAATCTACCCAGCCACACACATATATCTTCACCAGTCACAGTTTCATTGAACATTCTGACAATCACAGTTTTAAGTGTGTTGTCAGAAAGTTTCTCCACCATAAACATAGAGAACTGGGATTTAACAGATTCAAACCTTTGCCAAAACTCACTTAGCAGGGAAGCAGTCTTAAAACTCAAATCAAAACCTTTGTTCAGAGGCAGAGTCATCAAACAATTCAGGTCTTCAGGCTTAAAATGTAAGGTCTTTTGAACAAGCTTTCTGGAAAAGTCCATGCGGGACATACCCAGAAGCTTTCCATCGATCTCCTTGAATATAAAACGCACGCTGTGGTGCCTCCGCATGCCGGCACGAGCAGCCGACATGGTGGAGGCACCACCAGCACGCAGCGGCTAAAACAAACAATAAATTAACTAAATAAATTAGATAAAACCTTCTTACCTTAAAAACAAGTTGATTCTCCGCAAAGCGAGTCGTCTCCAATTAAAAGCCGCTTGTCAATTTACCTCTTGGAGGATAGAGGACTCGTGCCACAAGCCACACACGAGCCTAAAGGTCCACCTAGAGGCGATCGCTGTCTCAACCGTCCGACCAGACCACGTGATCTTAGCCAAAAGGCCGAGAAGCGATGCTGCTAAGACGCAGCAGGGAGGAAGCCGGACACGGCGATGCCCATCTCGGCTTTGGTAAGTTTTGGGAGACCTAAAAACGCTGGGGGATGGTGGTAGCCTCCCCTGTCTACAACGTCACCGGGCCTCGTCCCGATCGGCCTGACGGAAAGTACGGCATCGCTCGTAACTCCCAAACGGTTGGTCGCAGAGCCACGTGCCTTATGTCATCGGAATCCTTGGCTCGAGCCGAACGAGACGCAGGTCTCAGATTGGCTCGTCGCTCTGACGAAATTTTCGGGTATTTTGGATTTTGTCGAAAACCTTCTTTTGCAACCTAGCGCCAGGTATTTGGCCCAGTCCCACCCAAATCAGCACAGAAAGCTTCTCTGGAGTCTGACTGTCAATAATCATCCAAAAAAAGAGGAAATTTCCATTCACCTTGGCGAGGGGACCTCAAAACGTGCTAAGGTGGCGTGTCCGAGGTGGCTCGAATGGCTATAACTCCGGGAAGGAGTGAGATCCCTTCACCCAAATCGGCACACCTGTGCAGGGGCTCAGTCCGAGGCCAGGTGAAAAGGGGCGCGGCGACAGGCCAGTAGGTGGCGCCGTAAGCTGAAAAATAGTGAAAATGTAATGTAAAAAGACAATCAAACAAAGATGAAAACACCCGAAACACTGCGGGATCGTAGTACCCTCCCCTGTCTGCAACGTCACCGGGCCTTGTCCCGATCGGCCTGACGGTGGAACTGCAGCGACGGAAAGTACGGCATCGCTCGTAACTCCCAAACGGTTGGTCGCAGAGCCACGTGGCTTATGTCATCGGAATCCTTGGCTCGAGCCGAACGAGACGCAGGTCTCAGATTGGCTCGTCGCTCTGACGAAATTTTCGGGTATTTTGGATTTTGTCGAAAAACCTTCTTTTGCAACCTAGCGCCAGGTATTTGGCCCAGTCCCACCCAAATCAGCACAGAAAGCTTCTCTGGAGTCTGACTGTCAATAATCATCCAAAAAAAGAGGAAATTTCCATTCACCTTGGCGAGGGGACCTCAAAACGTGCTAAGGTGGCGTGTCCGAGGTGGCTCGAATGGCTATAACTCCGGGAAGGAGTGAGATCCCTTCACCCAAATCGGCACACCTGTGCAGGGGCTCAGTCCGAGGCCAGGTGAAAAGGGGCGCGGCGACAGGCCAGTAGGTGGCGCCGTAAGCTGAAAAATAGGGAAAATGTAATGTAAAAAGACAATCAAACAAAGATGAAAACACCCGAAACACTGCGGGATCGTAGTACCCTCCCCTGTCTGCAACGTCACCGGGCCTTGTCCCGATCGGCCTGACGGTGGAACTGCAGCGACGGAAAGTACGGCATCGCTCGTAACTCCCAAACGGTTGGTCGCAGAGCCACGTGCCTTATGTCATCGGAATCCTTGGCTCGAGCCGAACGAGACGCAGGTCTCAGATTGGCTCGTCGCTCTGACGAAATTTTCGGGTATTTTGGATTTTGTCGAAAACCTTCTTTTGCAACCTAGCGCCAGGTATTTGGCCCAGTCCCACCCAAATCAGCACAGAAAGCTTCTCTGGAGTCTGACTGTCAATAATCATCCAAAAAAAGAGGAAATTTCCATTCACCTTGGCGAGGGGACCTCAAAACGTGCTAAGGTGGCGTGTCCGAGGTGGCTCGAATGGCTATAACTCCGGGAAGGAGTGAGATCCCTTCACCCAAATCGGCACACCTGTGCAGGGGCTCAGTCCGAGGCCAGGTGAAAAAGGGCGCGGCGACAGGCCACTAGGTGGCGCTGTAAGCGACAACAAAATTAATACGAATCGAAAAAAAGGACAAACAAACAACATGGAGACAGATACAGCTAGGCTGCAGTCAGTCCAATCTACTTTCAAAGTAAGGTCTGCGCTATGTTCGAACTAAACTACCCACCAGGGTCTGATTTTTCAAGAGCGTAAGTGACTTTGTTTCACAGGCGCACAACACGTATCTCGCATGTGACAGAACTCCCCATTCTGAAACGGAAATAAATAAAAAACTGTAAAAACCTCTTCTGCTTTGTTTCACCAACAATTTCAGGGGAGAGCGCGAACGCAGTCCCCCACTACCATAAATTATGCAGTCGAGATTCCCGCATTTGGGGAATTCGCAGGGGTCAGCATGGCCGGAGTGCAATGGACAAGCCTCGCCCTGGGTGAACCGCCTTCTTGATCATGGTGTCTCCCCTGCCAGGTAAGTATGAAGGCCCAGGCGGTCAGCCAGAGGTCTGATTTGCATCTCTACCATCCTCACCAACGGTTAGCCCTCCGCCCCCGCTCCAGGAAAGGAAGGACGGTGCCTTCCGTTACTGGCCTGGAAACTGCCAAGCTCATGGGCCGGTGCTTCCCAACGCCAGTTTTAGATGACTCTCTTTAAACAAACACACCTGATTCGATGCACCACCTCGTCTGTGAAAGACTTCAAGACCTCAGGTGGGTGCATCGTTAGTGGAAGAGTCCAAGACCCCAGGAGGACACATCAGAAAAAAAGTTTGCAATAAACCACAGCATCTGCAATGGCAGCTCTCATTCCTTGTTCTGCTATTCGACACAATAAATGGCAATCCCCAAAAAGGGAAAGCACACCGTTCCTGGAGACACTGCAATACCAGGCCGATGCATGGAGTGGACGGAGCAAGCCCCGGCTCCAGCTCCGTGATCTAAAAATCCATTTAATATGTAGTCCCCGGATGGGGGACGTATCAGATATTAAACTGATAAGAACAGATACTACACTTGATCTTAGCCAAAAGGCCGAGAAGCGATGCTGCTAAGACGCAGCAGGGAGGAAGCCGGACACGGCGATGCCCATCTCGGCTTTGGTAAGTTTTTGGGAGACCTAAAAACGCTGGGGGATGGTGGTAGCCTCCCCTGTCTACAACGTCACCGGGCCTCGTCCCGATCGGCCTGACGGAAAGTACGGCATCGCTCGTAACTCCCAAACGGTTGGTCGCAGAGCCACGTGCCTTATGTCATCGGAATCCTTGGCTCGAGCCGAACGAGACGCAGGTCTCAGATTGGCTCGTCGCTCTGACGAAATTTTCGGGTATTTTGGATTTTGTCGAAAACCTTCTTTTGCAACCTAGCGCCAGGTATTTGGCCCAGTCCCACCCAAATCAGCACAGAAAGCTTCTCTGGAGTCTGACTGTCAATAATCATCCAAAAAAAAGAGGAAATTTCCATTCACCTTGGCGAGGGGACCTCAAAACGTGCTAAGGTGGCGTGTCCGAGGTGGCTCGAATGGCTATAACTCCGGGAAGGAGTGAGATCCCTTCACCCAAATCGGCACACCTGTGCAGGGGCTCAGTCCGAGGCCAGGTGAAAAGGGGCGCGGCGACAGGCCAGTAGGTGGCGCCCGTAAGCTGAAAAATAGGGAAAATGTAATGTAAAAAGACAATCAAACAAAGATGAAAAACACCCGAAACAGCGGGATCGTAGTACCCTCCCCTGTCTGCAACGTCACCGGGGCCTTGTCCGATCGGCCTGACGGTGGAACTGCAGCGAGGAAAGTACGGCATCGCTCGTAACTCCCAAACGGTTGGTCGCAGAGCCACGTGCCTTATGTCATCGGAATCCTTGGCTCGAGCCGAACGAGACGCAGGTCTCAGATTGGCTCGTCGCTCTGACGAAATTTTCGGTATTTTGGATTTTGTCGAAAACCTTCTTTTGCAACCTAGCGCCAGGTATTTGGCCCAGTCCCACCCAAATCAGCACAGAAAGCTTCTCTGGAGTCTGACTGTCAATAATCATCCAAAAAAAGGAGGAAATTTCCATTCACCTTGGGAGGGGACCTCAAAACGTGCTAAGGTGGCGTGTCCGAGGTGGCTCGAATGGCTATAACTCCGGGAGGAGTGAGATCCCTTCACCCAAATCGGCACACCTGTGCAGGGGCTCAGTCCGAGCCAGGTGAAAAAGGGCGCGGCGACAGGCCACTAGGTGGCGCTGTAAGCGACAACAAAATTAATACGAATCGAAAAAAAGGACAAAAAAACAACATGGAGACAGTACAGCTAGGCTGCAGTCAGTCCAATCTACTTTCAAAGTAAGGTCTGCGCTATGTTCGAACTAAACTACCCACCAGGGTCTGATTTTTCAAGAGCGTAAGTGACTTTGGTTTCACAGGCGCACAACACGTATCTCGCATGTGACAGAACTCCCCATTCTGAAACGGAAATAAATAAAAAACTGTAAAAACCTCTTCTGCTTTGTTTCACCAACAATTTCAGGGAGGGAGCGCGAACGCAGTCCCCCACTACCATAAATTATGCAGTCGAGATTCCTTGCATTTGGGGAGATTCGCCAGTGGGTCAGCATGGCGCGAGTGCAATGGACAAGCCTCGCCCCTGGGTGAAGGCCGCCTTCTTGATCATGGTGTCTCCCCTGCCAGGTAAGTATGAAGGCCCAGCGGTTCAGCCAGAGGTCTGATTTGCATCTCTACCATCCTCACCAACGGTTAGCCCTCCGCCCCGC
>NW_020526291.1:0-93621 GCF_003368295.1 Carassius auratus | reverse complement strand
GGTAAATGTTCATTGTGCAAAAATAGCACATAAGTGACCCACTAGTGAGAGGCTTGGGAACTTTTGATGCACTTTAATTGCTTTGTTGGCTATTTAGAGATTGACATGAACAAGTGGACAGGTGTGTGGGGCAGAAATTTAAATTAACAGCTAATATAGGGACTAATTTCAAGTTTCATGTGTTCTGATACAGTAGGTACCAACAAATGTTTTAAGTTACTGTTGTTTTACTTTATGGGGAAAACAATTCAGGATTTTTCTCCAAATACAATAATAATTCATTCATTTTATTTATGGATGCCTTTCAAGACACTCAAGGACACCTTACAATACTAAAATACTTAATAAAACAGAAAAACAATATGTCACAATAAACAGTAATACAAAGAAAAAGCAATACCCATTAACATAACTACAGGAAATCACTCAGGATAGTCTAAAAAATCTAATCTAAAAAAAAAAAAAAAGGTTTTGAGAAGTGATCAAAAAATTGAGAGAAAGTAGTGGACTTCAATGGAAGCCCGTGGGTTAAAGGTCCAAATTGCAGTTTCAAGGCAGCTTCAAAGGGCTGTACACGACCCCCTGCGAGGTACAAGGGTCAGCAAAATGATTGGTCATTTCTTCTTAACAACAAATGCTCGTTTTGCACTAGCTCTGCAATGCGCATCTTGCACAACTTCATGCATTCTGTTATCACATTCGAAATATATATATATATATATATATATATATATATATATATATATATATATATATATATACTTGTCTTTACTGTCACTTTTGATCAATTTAATGCATCCTTGTCGATCAAAACGTGTAAAAACTGTCCGGTTGTAAAAACCTTAATCTTCTGAAGTAACTTTGAGTACACTGCTGTTATTAATGATATACAGTATGTATGAATATTTATGCAATTATTCCCATGTTTCTGGTTCATTGCGTTGTTATGGAAACACACAACATGACTTACATACTGTAGTTTGACTATCATGTTACTTAGTCCATTTGTGCATTTTGTGCAGATGCATTTCAATGTAATATTTTTATTTAATGTCTATATATTTTTGTTAATCTCATATTGAGTTTGTTAGCACACTAAAATAGCACTTTAGTTACTGGTGTTCATTCTCTTTGACCAGCTCAAACAGGTCAATCTCTGATATTAGTTTGATTGTGAACTGCATTATTTAAAACAACTATTTTCTTTGTAGTTTTTCTTCAAAAACATTGTTAGCGTGTGTGTTCTTTCTTGTTATTAAAATTGTCATCATGATGCGCAATGTTGCCCTTTTTATTGATTAAAACTCATCAGTGACAAGCAATTTGTCAGTAATTTTATTGATAACAAGATTAACACTGGTTGCAGGTGAATTAGCAGAAAATAGATTCCCCATGTCACCGTTGTGTCCTTGAGCAAAGCACTTAACCCGGGTGATGCCCACGGGGGCCGTCCTTACAGTTAGCTGTCTGCTAATGGCAGATAACGGCATCTTGACTTTGATTTGTGCAAACGTTAATGTGTGAGAAATTCTAGAGGTTAAATGCAGTTGATTTACAGAATAAAGCTCGGGGCTCTTAGCCAGAAGGTTGCTGGTTCAAGACCCACATGCAAGCAAGCAAATCAGCCATTAGGACCCTGGTAAAGGCATTTTAGCCCTACCTTACATTCCATTTAATATCTTGCTAAATTAAATTAAATTGTATTATTTTAATTGTATTTCATTTGGCCATTACTAATTGCTTATTGTTAATTAATGATACTTTATTTAGGTTATTCATTACTTTTTGTATATTGATTTTGTGGTAATATGAATGGATGTTTTGACTATGTTTAAGAGATCATGTAGCAGATGCAGGAAGGCCAGTAAGAAGTGAATAATCTTGTTTCAAATAAGCAGAAACTAAACCAACTGTTTGGTGTAGAAGTGAAGGAAAAAGCTTGATTCTGGCTGGTTTAGTTGGTTCTTGCAATTTTTGTCCCTGAATGTGATGGTTGGCCTTGAGGGGCACCATCGTTTTTTGCACAGCAAGCGTTGACAGCTGTGTGACCTTCAGCTGAGATGAAGATAGACTGAGTGGGGGAGTGTTGGCTGGGGGGTAAGGGAGCTTGGTTTTGATGAAGTTGAGCTTGAGTGGTCAGCGAGGTGCCAGAAGGGCATGCTGAGATCTTTGCTGAAATTGTAGACATGGACACATGGAAAAGGAAATGAGATGGAAAGTGGAGTGTTGTCAGCATGGCAGCAGCGTGAAGTGCCATATGATTTAGTGACTCAATCAAGTGATCTGGTTCATCATCATCTTTGATGATTTATGATTATGTGATTGGAAATGGTTCAAATCCCAATGCGTTAAGTAAACTACTGTAAGTAGCAGGGCATAATCTTTTTTTATTTTTATTTTTTATTTTACTGACTTAATTTAATCTTTACTTTAATGGTGCTATCAACATAATGTCAGACTTTAATAGGAAGAAGATTTGGTTTTTTTTTTGCAGACAGAGAGCAGTAAAAGTATTGAAGGTATAGCATAGGAAGCTGATTGGAAAGAATTGTTTGAAATGAACAGAATGTGGAAACACTTGTGAGATGTGGGACACTTTCAGTACTGTTTGCTTATATATCTTATGCCAGGATCCATCATTGCAAGCCAGACTGATCAAGTTTGAACTTTGGTTTTGGCTTGACATTTGTAAAAATTAGCCTTTGGTAAGAAATGCTGACATTTTTTGATGAGTAAAATTGGATGCATAAGGTTTCCCCCTTACCTTAAACATGGTAATGCGCAACTTGCAAATTATCATCTTGTGTATCATGTAAGTAATTAATAAAAATGTTGCACAAAAATCTGAAATCAATTCCTTAAGTTTGAGAAGAAAATACTTGTTATTTCTGTCTTATATTATTTTATACATTAATAAATGGCTGTAACTCTGTAATAAACAGGCTTTTCCTCGAGCAGCAAATTAACATAAATTAATGATTTCTGAAGGATCATGTGAAATTTAATACTGGGATAATGCCTTCTGAAAATTCAGCTTTGTCATCACAGGAATTAATCCATTTAAAAGTATATTAAAATAGACAACAGTTACTTTAAAAATAATTCAAATGTTATTTTATCATTTTTAATGCAGTCTTGGAAAGCATGGGAGGCTTCTTTCAAAAACATAAAAAAATCCTACTGACCTCAAACTTTTGAACAGCCAATTTTTATGCCAAACCAAAATAATATTGCAGAATATATCTTGTAGGAGATGGGAAGGAGCGGGTGGCTGCACAGTGAGCAGCAGATGCTGAAGTACTGTTTCATGTGAGCAGTTCTCAGGAGAGTAGCAGGGGGTGCAGGCAGGCCGTAGGCTGTGTCACTATTATGTGGGAATGAATGACTAAAGTTGCCTAGAGTACTTTGTTCTTAATGTAGCACAGCATGTTTTCTTTTCTTTCTTTTTTTCACGTTTTCTGTGTTTTCCTTTCTCTGTAGACGGTGCGTCATGGATTTCCCTATCAGCCCACAGCTCTGGCATTTGACCGGTGCAAAAAGATCCTTGCCATTGGCACTCGTTCTGGAGGAGTACGGCTGTATCCTTTTTTCCCCCCAATGCTGTTTGCTCCACAGTGTAAATTCAAGACTTTTTGAAGGACTTTTGGGTTTTGGGAAGGCTACCATCTGAGGTAAGGTATAATGCTGTCATGTTTCCCCACTACTTCCTATGCCATAGAGGGGTGTAAGACCATTTGACTGTCTCCCAGAGGAATCTCCGCACAATGTTACTAATGCATAAATACTGAGAATGATGACTGAAAGAAAAATAGAGAGAGAGAGTGAGAGACTCAGTTCCAACATAGTTGAATAAATAACGGCTAAACATGAGTATTGGCCTCTAACAGAAACCCATATTAGCATTAGCTTAGCATTTTTTTTTTTCTGTAATTTCTTTGGCAGCATTATTGAACAGTCCCAAATGGAATCTGTGTCTGCAAAAATCCACAGCAAATGAATTATTAAGTCAAATCAGTGTCCTTGCCCTACCAGTAAGCCTACAATAATGTTTTAATTTCAGAGATGTCTGATTCGATTTGTGGGAAATTAGCCGGCTTCTGCCTCATGTGCTTACTTTAAATCATTTCTGTTGACAATGAAAGTTGTGAAGAGCAGTACTGAAGCACTTTTGAAGTTAAAATGCAAAACATAGAAAATGCAAAGTCAGCAGATTCTATCTTGACCTTATAAAAAATATTACCTCAAATACAGATACAATGAATATCAATTCACAAAAGAGAGAGAGAGAAAGCTCATAATTTAGAAGAGAATTTAGAAGTGAAAATGCGTCATCTGATTTGTGGTGTGCGACATTTATTTTCTCAGCTGAATGAATAAATTAATGACGTTCCTTTTAACTCAATACCAGCGCTTGTACAGCTCAAGTGTCTGGAGCATTTTATGATTTGGAAACATTGCCTTTTTGGTTTGTCCTCAATGATCATGATATTTGTTTGGTTTATCACAAGAGGTTTCCTTGCAATATTGAGGAAACAAAGTCTGTGTGCAGAAAGTCAAACAAGCAGGAAGTAGAGAGAAGAAATGCCCAGAAATCATGTGGCAGACAGATGAAATAATGAATGGAGGGAGGGAAAGAGAAATAGTGGGCCATTTTTGCATCACAATGAATTAGCTGTGTGCTGATTGAGGACCTGCCATTACTGTAGATAACTATAGACTGTGTTACTTAAGTGTGGAAAGCATGAATTTCGCTGTCTCTGTCTCTCTCTCTCTCTCTCCTCCAGATACTTTTTTCACTGCTGTTTTTGTCTGTCTTTCTCTCTATCCTTCCATTTCCATATGTATTACATGCTAATGAGACATGAAAAGAAGGGGCTTTGGACTCTGTTGGGATGTCTTTTCTGTGTCAGCTGACAGTTTTTGGCATGGACTATTGTGAAGAACTCACTGTGTGCACAAATTTTAGTTAATTTTTTTATTTTGTTGAATGAGATACACTGAAAGGAGTACTGTATGCCTAGGCCTTTTATTAGTTTTAAAATCAGAAAGGTTTCAACAAGCATATATGGGTGTTTGAGAGCACACTTTCGCTTGTTTAGGGATGCACATTATGTTTGGTACTATACTATATATACTGGAATATATATATATATATATATATATATATATATATATATATATATATATATATATATATATACTGGAATCCACACACTATCTTTCAAAAGCTCAAAAGACAAAATACTATAAAATTCCTATAATTTGGATATACAGTTTATTAATTTTTCCGATTGCTTATTGATTATGTTTGTTTCAGATTAAATGTGCAATATTGCTAACTTTCCTTTCTTATGCCTGACTCTTTCTCTCTCTCTCTCTCTGATTCTGGGCAGAATGGTATATTTAGTTCTTGTTCAGAGCTCTGTATTGATTGAGAGAGCCCAAAGTTAAACACTGCACTATTGATTATCAACCTTTCTGTGCACTCACTGCATACACTGTCTGCAAATCATTTTTATAGGAGAATACTTAATGTGTGTGTGTGTGTGGGCATGTTTTTGTGACATATCAGGACACAACTTTGTATAATGACATGGGTATGACACAGGTATTACAAGGAGAGGGTGACTTATGAGGTCATAACCCATGTCCCCATTTTTCAAAACGCTTATAAATCATACAGAATGAGGATTTTTTTGAGAAAGTAAAAATGCACAAAGTTTCCTGTGAGGGTTAGGGTTAGGGGTAGGGTTGGTGAAGGGCGATAGAATATACAGTTTCTACATTATAAAAACCATTACGCCTATGGGATGTCCCCACTTTTCACAAAAACAAACATGTGTGTGTGTGTGTGTGTGTGTCTGTGAGTTTGCATTTGTTCTTATTTTATAAAGATAAGTAAATATTAAAGTAGCATCTCTCTTTATAGTTTATGAAAGAAGGCAGCTGACAGGAATAAAACATACGCTTGCATTATGTACTGTATATAAAACTAGACACAATGCTGAAGTAAGCAAGGAGCACATCATACTAACCAGGTTTGTTGATGTCATCTATGTGTGTGTGTGAGCCCTGTGTGTGGGCGTGTGCGCGAGTGTGTGTGTGTGTGTGTGTGTTTTGATGCAGATCTTGGCAGGGTGGCAGTATGCAGGGCTGAGACTGGTGTGGCATTCACTTCACTGCAGTCAGCTAACTGCACAATCTCCATGAATGAATAGAAAGAATCCATCTCGTACCAAATTAATAAAGTCATTCATTCTGATATCATGGATAGGAAACAGTTTTATAGAATTATGTATATATATATATATATATATATATATATATATATATATATATATATATATATATATATATATAGATAGATAGATAGATAGATAGATAGATAGATAGATAGATAGATAGATAGATAGATAGATAGATAGATAGATAGGTAGATAGATAGATGATAGATAAAATAAATAAATAAATAAAAAATCTGTTTTTGAGAAAATAATATAAATTTATGTGCAAAATTTGACCTCTGACTGACAGCAAGCAATCCTGACAAAATGTAATTGTCATGTTGATATAACAGTCTATATAAAGTCTTGACAGATTATGCTGGCAGCTTGTGTGTGTATGAAGGTGGTAATAAAATGGATATATTTCAGTTAAACAGCAAAAAGATCTTTCCAAAATCTTCAAAATGGCACAATTACAGGACAGTACTCAACATTTGTTTCTGTTTGTGAGTAGGAGTAGCATATTCAGTGTTATTTAGAAAAGTTGCACTTTGGATTGTGTTTGTAAAAAGCATTTTACACAGTAAAACAGTAAAAGTGTAAAAAGTTTTAGTTTCGGGTCAGTATGATTTTATATGTTTTTTAAAAGAAGTATTTTTTGCTTACCAAGGCTCTGTTGTTGGATCAAAAACAGAATAAAACTTAAATACTGTGAAATATTATTAAAATGTTAAATGTAAAAAAAAAAAAAAAAAAATGCTTATGGGAGGACCAGGACAACTGCCCTCCCAATTTGAACACTGCACTTGTGTTTCTAATGCCAGCCTACTTGGACAGTATCCTCTCTTCACTTTCTGCTAAGATAAGTACTACTTCACACAAAAAAGCAGCCCTTAGTGCACTCGTGCCACAGAGGACAAAAACACCAGAGATGAAAGACACACATGCTCAAAGCTGTAGATTTGAAAGACCAGTGTTTGGAAGGGAGTCAACTGTCACTCTCAATCATGCACCAGTCCGATTTTATCACAATTGAAAATAATTTAGTATGCAATGCAAGTGAATTAAAATGGACCGCTACAGGGTTGCTGTTAGAGAACTCATGAGTCATGCAGGTGATGCTGAACTTCGTGAACTTAGTGGTGTTAACTGAAGGAATAATAGCATCGTGCAATAAAATCCATAACTGAGTTACCCAGATATCTACATTAGGCTATATCACAGCACGTAAATAAACATCAGACAAATAGTTACAGTATACAAATCTACTTTAAATATTTAAGAGACCCTCCCCCCAACTCCCCCCAAAATATACTTGGGGCGTCTTTGTTCAATAAAACTATAATATTTAAAATTACGTTTAGATTGCTTTATTAAATTGTACATTATATATTACAGCATTGCTCATTATAATTAATCACACACGATTCTGTTGAGCTTAAAAATCAGAGGCGTTCAGATCAGTCATTGCTGAGACCCCAGAGTTTTGTTCAGACTGAAACTCATGAATTCCCTCAGCATATGCAACAAAGTGCAGATGTACGTGCGATGTAAGAAAAAGATTCATCTATCATACAGGGTATGGACAGTTTCATTGATTATAGGTAAAAATGTACATAAAGGGTGAAAATCATTTTAAACTTGTTTGAAAAGATTCATTTCTGTCACTGCTGTGAACTGACCACCACACAGAGTGGGAGGGTGGGCGTCTGGTTAGGGGGACCCCCCCAAGTGCTTTGACACAATTTAAACACCGCGAGTGTGTGTAAGTGTGTACATGTGAAGAGGTAATAGAATTCTCCTCTGTGATAAGCTGTCGATTCTCATCAAAGCGGACTAGTGGAAAGAGAGAGAGAGAGAGAGAGAGGAATTGGTATGGGAGTGATGATGGATTTTGGTGAGATGGCAAAAGCAGGGGTGGGTGGAGTCATGTCACCTTCTGCATCATTTTTTCCCCCTCTTTCTGTTTCATTTTTATTGGAGCGGGGAAAGAGGGTGTGAAAGAGCAGGAACTGTTTCCATTATCAGGCAGGGCACGTTTAGAGTTCACTGCAGCCTCTGTCTAGTTAATGTCGGAATGATGGGCGAAGCGCACACATGCACTCACACGATCTTCCAAACACATCTAACGCAGTCACACAGAAACATGTACAAACACCAAGGCAATGACAGATGTCTTGTGCGTGTGGTCAGAGTGACAGTGAATAATGCTGAGATCTTAGCACTGACGCTGATAGTAAGCACGCTGCTGCCATCTTTCCTGCTGACAATATGTCACCCTTCTTTACAGCCTCTATTAATATTTATAACATCTTTGCGCCAATTCTATCATGCTGATTTTTTTAATTCTCTCTCTCTTTTTGGCAGTTGCATTTTGATCAATTTGATTTTAACATTAAATTTGTACTTAATAAAGTTCATACATATATGATAATATTGCTTTAAAAAAAAAAAAAAAAAAAAAAAAAATCATGGTTTCCAGAAAAATATTAAGCAACACAACTCTTTGCAACTCCGATAATAATAATAAGTGCCTCTTAAGCACCACATCATCATATTACAATGAAGTTGGAAATAATGGACAGTGAAAATTCAGCTTTATATATATATATATATATATATATATTAGGGGTGTAACGATACGCGTATTCGTATTGAACCGTTCGGTACGACGCTTTCGGTTCGGTACGCGGTACGCATTATGCATACCGAACGGTTCGTTGGACTAATTAATTATATTTGAAAAAAAAAAGAGAAATATAATGATATGCGTTCAACAAGGTAGCCCAATAACCCAAACGACGTAACAGGCAACGCCCCTGACACTCCCGAAGAAGAAAAAAACACCAACTTATGTTTATGTTATGTTATGACTCAGTCAGGCGCTCGCTCACTCAGTACGCGCTGAAGGCTCGTTGCAAAATGGCCAATGCGTTTAACAGACTAGAAAAAGAAGATGACTCTCAAACATATTGTTTGAGATGCATGATTCCATCTATGAGCTGCTCGATCAGAGTGACATGAGAGCCCCTCCTTAGAACATTATTTGTAAATCCATGTTATGGTAAGTGTGCACGTGAAGTCTTTGCACACTTTCTGAAATCCACACTGTGGTAAGTTTGCACACTACACTAGTGCTCTGCATTCTTTCTAAAATCCTATATAGTGAGGGCTTCGCGCGGTTGCTTCATTGCTTTAAAAAAAAAAAAACACCAGCGTGAATACTTGAAACATGTCAACTCATTTACGCCGACATCACCTTATTGTGTCAGTATCTGGGAAAAGACGAAAAAAAGGAGAAACATGCACGCAACAAACTATGCCTGCAGCATTTAGACACCAGTATTATAGCTTACAGGGAATCCAAAGTGCACCCAAACACCAGACCTGTTGGTTATTTTAGGATCTTATATTTCTGGTCTGTTAAATGCATTAGACATTTTGCAATGAGCCTTCAGCGCGTGCTGAGTGAGCGAGCGCCTTAGGGTCCGTTCACATATCGCTCCTAAAAACGCGTGGAAAACGCTAAGCGCGTCTTTCTCCTCCTTTCCAAAGCGCTCGGGCAGAAGCGCTCATAAGGCGTCTGTCTTTGCTAAGCAACAATGACGTGCTCTCTCCATGAGACGCGGAAATTTCAGCGAAGGATAAATGGATTTGCAGCTCTAAAAATCGCTTGCAGTAGCTCTGCTACTAAATTTATTTCAAAATTGCAATCCATATACAACTATAATCAGCTGTTCCTTCATCTTGGCTGAGTTTTCAACGTTGTTATGGGAAAGGATGAAGCTGATTGGTTAGTTCTTGTCACATGACCCGCGGTGCGCTTGCGGCATTCTGAAAAGTTGAGATGTTTTTGCATTTTGCTGTATCTAAAACGTACCGAACCGAACCGAACCGAACCGTGACATCAGTGTATAGTATCGAACCGAACCGTGAATTTTGTGAACCGTTACACCCCTAATATATATATATATATATATATATATATATATATATATATATATATATATATATATATATATATATATATATATATATATATATATATATATATATAATATAAAGTTCCACTAGTTCCACTTTAGCCCAATCAAATAATAAAAGATAATTAAAAGCATAATAAAACTTAAGTATGTGTTTAGCTGGACTTCAGCACTACTTCCACACAATTAAAGTGCATTAACAACAACATTAGTTGTTCCAGTTTAGCATACTTTAAGTATACCAGTTTATTATAGTAAAAGTATAGTTGCAAGGTATTTTTATAAAGTACATAAATATGTAAATGCATTTGTAGTATCCTTAGTATGAAATAAATGTATTTCAAATTATTTTTGTATGTTTTTCTCTAGAGATCAAAGGAATAAATACAATTTTAATCAGAGACTTGAATGGTGCAGACTTTCTCGAATGATATTGTATCTGGTTTTAGATTTCTTAATGTAACAAAAAGTGAACTGCTTGGTCGATTTATAGTCTCTTCCCTTTTTAGTCTGTGAATCTTAGCCAGAATAAGCCGTAATGTGGACTAGACTTAATGCTTCTGCATGAAACCCTTAAACACAATGGCCCTGTCCCAAATGGGGCACTTGATGTGTATTTGCAGTCTTGCAGTGGCCTGTGTCTGTGAAGTTTTATGAGACCTTAAGGATCTGATTCCCTTTCATGGCCGCTATGTACCCTCAATGCTCACTTGTGCTGAGCCTGCACTGATGCAGACTACTACCTAACAGTCTGTGCAGCATTACTTAGAGGAGGGACACAAGAGCAGCATTTGGGACAGGGTCGGCCTGACTGTATATGGATACATATATGAACAGCTTCAGAGATTTTGGCACCACTGACAGGTGCCTGTGATTGTCACATCCAGCTCAGCATTTGGAAATGTCTCACCACTCTTTTTGAGGTCTATACACTGAAGAAACTATCAGTGCAGCATTAGAATAGTGTTAAGGTGTTTTTTTTTTTTTAAGTCTAGGTTTTAGGCTTTGTCTCTGCATATATTAGCATGCATCCTGCATCCTTTCTGTCAACTGTGTACGCGTCACTGTCTTTATAGTGTAAGGCTATCTATAGACCTAAGTCGGGGGAGATGGCAAATATATCACTACCCTGACTGAGCTCTGTAGATGGTTAGACATAAAGAAAAGAACACCAATCACAATTCAGATTTCAAGTATCATAACAATGATGTCACCAGCATCATTAGTATTCATCCTGTTAGCAAATCTCAGTGTTGTGGACTCAGAAAACTTTGCCAAGCCATATGCCCACAATTACGGCACACACACACACACACACACACACACAGCGAGGCACTCGTGCAGGGAGCTAAATTACATTTGATTTAAACTGATTTTGAACGTCGCTAATTAAATTAATGAACATTTTATGGCTGCAACAGGACATACACACACCTACACACACATTTGTCTTTCTATCATGGCATATGGACTTCTGTTGTTTTATACTGAGACAATATATTGTTTTTCTGTCCCTTAACTTACATAGAAACCTTTCTGCATGTTTACATTTTCATTAAAACTTCATTTAGTATGTTTATTAAGTCATTTCCTCTTGGGCCCATTGGCTGCTGCATACAGTGAAGGTGATTTCTGGTTTTACTGTCCATCTGGGAACATTTGGTCCTCACAATGTAAGCACATATTTTTCTATATATAGTTATGGATATTTTTCTTCTAGTTATGAATATAGTTAAAGGTCACAGAGATATTCAAGGCAGTGCAGTAGAAAGGTCAATCATGTGTGATTAACGTGTGTGTGTGTGTGTGCACTTGAGAGCTTTAATTTATTTACTTTAATTAAGATAATATTTGGATTATGTTTATGTGTCCTTGAGGCTTCTGTCCTTTCAGGCTTCAGTTAAGCAGCATACAAATCGGTTTGCTGTATTATGTGTTATGTTCTTGCATTTCTGTTTATGTGTGTGAGTGTTATGATGTTTTTTGTCTTGATGTGCGTGTAATGCATGTGAACTGCCTCCTTGAGCAGTTCTCGGTTTGATGGAGTGGTCAAGTTTCAGCGGATGTTGATTGGCTGATTATTAGAAGGATGGAGGGAATGTGGGGGTGGGGTGGCAGCGAGGCAAGGATGCAAAAGAGAGATAAATGGCGTTATTTGTTCATTGTGTGGAAATGATTGCAATTAGTGTAACTGAAAGAAAGGCCTATGGGCTTGATGAATGTGGAGGTGGAGAGGTTCAAGAGCAGATCAAAAGAATGATGGAGAAAAAGAATTGACTGATTGACTGGCACACAAGCAAAACAAAGGACAGGCACAGGCACAGCTCTCAGGGGTAGTCACACTGAGGCGAACATTCCTGCACTCATACAAACAGAATAAAACTTCTTCTGTGGTTAATTGTAGCAACTAGATCTTCTGATCAAGAAATATTTTTATACTGTTTAGTGTGGAGGCTGCAGAAAAAAACTTAAAATTAATACATATATAATTTTTATAAAATTGTTAATAAGTCACATTAATATTATAAATATATTAAAACATTCCAAAATACAAACAAACTTACATAAGTTAAATTAAAATACCAGAATTATTGTTTTCATTGTAGTTAATCAACTGACTTATTTTAACACTTCCAGTTTCAGTAAATAATATATTTTATTTAACATATAATTTTTATAGTTCTATTAATATTAAATTATATAAGGGGACTTTTACAATTATGTTGGACGGGATGGGGTACCTTCAAGTCAAAAAGGTTGGGAACATGCTTTAGGGTTGTAATAGTGGATGACCAATATATTTGCCTGTTTTTTTTTTTTTTTTTTTTTTTTACATCAGCTGGTAAGTAATGAAGGATGGAATTTTATTTTAACAGTGGATAAAGCTGGTATACTGATTTACTTTTTTAAAGTTATTGCTATTATTATTATTATTATTATTATTACAAATGTTACATTTTTTGGTTTTGCTTTTTGTTTTTTCTCCAGGTCCAGTGTATTGGTTTCTGGGTACTTTATAGCAATACTTCACCCAGAAATGATAATTATATAATTAATTAATTAATGAGTCATGATGATGAGTAATTAATGACAGAAATGTCATTTTTGGGTGAACTATCCCTTTAAAGCACCACCACATAGATGGTTTATTGAAGAACTAAATAAAAAGTTCAATAAATCTTATAAAGGTTCTCCTAAGGTGTATTTAGACTGTAAAACCTTTTAGTTTAGTGAGATCTTTTTTTGTAGTGCACGAGCACAAACCACTTTTATATAACTTTTATTAGAAAGAGTAGCTGATAACCAAATTAAATTGTAATTTTTTTAGGTGTACTTTCCCTTTAAGACCTGAAGTACTCTCTGTCCACACACATACAAAAATGGTCCCATGAGAGTTAGGGACACAGATCACATTACACAGACACATGTGGGCCTGTGCTCAATCGATATCCTCAGGAGTCAGGGCCTCCTTGATTGCCTTTCAAGTATTCCAAATGAACGCAGCAATGGAAAGGGCAGGATCAAGTGAAGACATGTATGTGTTATTGAATGAATGTTGTTCATCTTCTGGCACTATACTTTTTGTCTCTTTCTTTCTTTCTTTCTTTCTTTCTTTCTTTCTTTCTTTCTTTGCTGATATGGGTCATCCTGTGCATATAGAGAATTAGAGAAAAAAACAGAGAGAGAGACTAGACTTGCTTTATTTTTTTTTCTTTGCCACATTTAGTTTTATCAATCTACTCATGAACTCGACCTGTATGACAAGCAGATAGAAAAAGGCTAATGGGAGAATTAGAGAGACAGAAAAGGAGAGGAAGGAGATGGAATAAAGAGAAAGATGGATGGATGGATGAATGAGCAGAACTGATTTGATGGGCCCCTGCACTCACCCACTGCAGCGAGAGGCATGTTGTGTGTGTGCGCGCGCGCGTGTGTGTGCGTGTGTGTGCGTGTATGCGTGTGCATGTTCAAGTCAGTTTATGCAACAGTTGAGCTGAAGCAATGATTTTTCTTCTTTTTTTTTTTTTTTTGTGTGAACGACTTAGCCCAACAGAAATAGGTGTACAGTAGTTTGGACTAACAGATGTAGATTATACAACTGTAGCTTGTCTTCGTCCAGCATGTATATATGGTAATCTTACTACAATTGGTCTCTGCATTGTATATATTTAGTAATCTTTTAATTTAATCTTTTGAATGTGGATTAACTTGACATGACTGTATTTGTAAATGAATTAATTTGTTATATGGAAATGAACAGTTTTATGTTTCTGAAAGATACAAAGTCATTTTTGTGTTACTATAACAATGTTTTAATTCATATTCAGAGACCATACAGCGTACAAATGCACCGATACACAAACGCATATGCATTTACCTGAAAGAAAATGCTAATTTCTGTCATATGTGTTTTCCATTCCCACAGCAGCAGAGCAGCAGGTGGTTATTTTATCTAAAATGAGGGTTGCGGCAACTGAAAAAACCTCCAGCACTAAGCTATTATCCATTGTCCTTTTCTCCATTAACTGTGTTTTTTTTTTCTTTTTTTTTTACCAATCAGTCATCTGTTCTTCTATTATTTTCATCATTATAATTAGTGATTGCCCTTGAATGTGGGACATGCCTGTCATTTAAATATGCTTGGCCTTGTAGATAATGTTAGATTTTGATTCCTGAACTGATTAGTGTTTGGAAAAAATGCTTTAGGGAAAGACTGGTAGATGTTCTGTTGGGACATTCCACAAAGTCTCACTAGCCACCAACGGACAGAAAAGAAGAATAAACTGAATCATATTTTATTTATTTTCTAGTATTTTATTTTTTAATAAGCTTTATTGTCTGGTATAAACTTATGATTCTAACATTTAAAGGTGCACTGTAGAATTTCGGCAGCAATAGCAACATTTGCAAAAAAAAAAATTATCAAAGTTAATCAACTTTTTATTTATTTTTTAAATTCTATCCTGCCTAGGCCCATTGGTTAAGCCAAATGTTGACATGTGAGAACCCTCAATCAATCTAAGAAATGCTTTCAAAATGCCACAGAGCCACAGTGTTTACTGTCTTCTCAAAGTCAGCCTTCACAGGTCCTAGTCGTCTCTGCATAATATTACTGGGGTAAGAGAAATATTGTAATGTCAAAGAAAATAACACACTTAACCTTTACATAACAATAGTGCATGCCATCATTATATTCAGCATTAAAACTGTTACTGAATGTTGCTGTTTGTTTTTCTGACCGTATTCACCGTTTCACCTCTTTCTGTTTGAACTGACGTAAATGAAGCAAATTCCTGAGGCTGCAGCTTTACAATCTCCTGATAGCTTTACATAAGACACATCTCTCACATTTAGAACACAGGTCAGCGTGTGTATGTGTGTGTGTGGGGGAGTGTGGGTGTATGAGTATGTTTAAATCAAGATTATTCACCAGCCCACATTATGACTCACCACTTGTCATCCGACCAGCTCATGTTCCACAAAGAGAAGAGAGAGTAGATCCCAGATCCTCTCTAAGTATATGTTATATAGTTTACTGTACTGGTCCTCAACTGGTTTTGCAGACTTTAACTCCAGATTTAACACTGGACATCATCATATTTGTGCTTGTTGAGTTGTGATTCTAAATTTAATATAGCCTGTAGTTTCTTTTACCCTAGATATTTTTCATTCATGGTTGTTAAGACAGGTTATGAAAATTTTGCCATTTGCCAAACTTAGTTATAGCTTCAACAAAGTAACAGATGAGCCAAAACTAAAGAGTCTAGGAATGGATAGCCTTTAGCATTGGGGATTTTAATTAATCTCAATGACTCAATGTTATTTACATCCGTTTACTAAGACAACTCTTTTCCTGAATCCATGAGTGACTCTCACAGATCACACAAGTAGTCTGCTTTTCTTATGGATGACTCATTGAATAGTTTGCTTAACCATATTTTTTTGATATAGCGAATCATTCAAAGCGTGTTTTCCATTCATTTCAATTTTTAATCTGAAAATCTGAATGAATTGTTCATAAACAACTTGTCTTTGCTTATAGCTTAAAAAGAGATGCCTTGTTGATTCAGTTCATTCACAAACAAGATACCTTGTTTGTTCAATTAGTTAATTTAAATTTTTCAATTCAAAATATCAATGCAGGACAGTGAATGAGTAAAATGCTCAAAAACACTGAAAAACACATTGTAGCTTTAAATTATTTAGAATTTCCATAAACGAACCCAAAGGCTTCAACTTTTGATGTGTTGATGTATATATAATGATTTAAATCATTCCTGAACTGATGTCAGCTGCAGACAAAACCACCGATGATGGTAATTGGGTTTGTTTTCAATGGCATCGACATGATGATTGCTGCGTTCTCTCTTTTTGCTGTCAAAACCTTTGAGCATTTATGGACGCATTTGTGTGTGTGAGCGTGTAGGCGAGTGTGTGTTTGTGTGAATTCCGCAGAGTACTGCACATTTTCATGGGCTGATTTTTTGTGTTTATGTATTGGCTACATTATGAAAATGTGTTTGCCAATCCTGTAAATGGATGGAAGTGAAAACAGAGGGATTGAAAAGCAGAAATGGCCACAGATGAGTAAAAGCTTAGATGTGTGTGCCCTCTGAGAGCAGCTCAGAGAAAACAACCATATAGAGCCATTGGCCCAACCCTCCTGTTTGCTGTCTGCTTGACAGACATTTGATTGTGTGCTTTTAATAAGTAATGTATACATCTAAATGTCCAGACTGTGGCTTAGACTGACATTTACTCAGGCATAGCTTAAAAGCTATTCTCAATATATCTTTTAGATTCTGATAAAAAATAACAGTAAGGACATCCATAATGTTACAAAATATTCTTATTTAAAATAAATATTTTCTATTATTATATTATATTATATTATATTATATTATATTATATTATATTATATTATATTATATTATATTATATTATATTATATTCAAGCCACCAAATACAAAAAAAAAAAATATATATAATTTTTTTAATGAAATCTAAAGCATCACGTGACTGTGAATTTGGAATAATGGCTGCCAAAAAAAAATCAGCTATGCCATCACAGGAATAAATTTGAATAAATGTAAAAATATTTCACAAAGGAAAAGAGTTCCTTTAATTTGCAATAATACTTCATAATGTTGCTTTATCGATTAAATAATTGCAGTCTGGATGAAGATAAGATTTTGTTCAAAGACATTAAAAAAGCTAAAAAAGGTAGTGTATTTAAGACTTTTTTAGTATTTGTTAAAAAAGCAATATAGAGATTATATAGGGGGTGTGATTCTTTTGTAAGACATTTTCTGTTTTCAAAGCTGAATTGATAATAGTTATTTATATTCAACATTAATCTAAATTCAATCTCAACTGTTTATTCCTTTATTTATTTAATTTAAGTTTTTTTTATTAATTCATTCATTTATTTATTTATTTTTTTTTTTTTTGGTTAGCTGTGCTTAACTGTGCTATGAAACATTCTTCTTGTCTCAGTCTTTTAATATTCTGTATCTAACATTAACACTATTTTGGCACAATTTCACAGACCAATAATTTATAATCAACCAAGCAATAACAATAATCAATAATGTAGCGACGTAAAGCACTGACATGGAAGTCACTTTCAAACCAAGCAGCTTTATGCTGGTCAGAGTTGTGAATTTGCACGACCAACTTGAACATGAACGGAATCTGCATAGGGGACATTTTTTTTATCCTTTCGCGATTCCTATTGACATAAATTTTTCGCCAGCAAAATTTGACAGAGCAACAGTAAATGTCACCTCTTTTATCAGGGGGCATTTTACAAGCACAGTTTCTGTATATAACTACCTTAGTGCACACACGCACACAAACACACACACACACACCCTCCCTATTTGTGTAACCGAGCAGATTTGTGTGAAACATTCAAGGGTGTGTGCTTGCTTGTGCATTGATGATAGAGGACTCTTACGATGCCCCTGATGCTGTAAAAGCATTTGGGCTACAAAATCAATATCTCAATAGTGGAGAGAGAGAGAGAGAGAGAGAGAGGCAGAGGGCAGTGAAGGGGTAATATGGAGGGACCTGCCAACTAGCTGCAGCAATGTGAGTATGTGTGAAAGAGAGAGAATCAGAGAGAGAGAGACAGGGAATTGGTAGGATGCTGTATTAGCTACACTTTATTCTTTGGAGCAGAAAATGTAGGCAGGGGCCTGTTTGCCTCCTGCAGGGAATTATCCACATAAAACACAAGACCTTCAGCACTGTGTGCGAATGATAGACAGTTATAGGCAAAAAGGACAGCAGACCTCTGCATAACCTTACGCGCAGCCCTGTGCAAGAAATATTCACGAGCAATTCATTGAAAAGCATGCTGTACTAGACTAATCCCAGCCTTAGAGGAATATAGAGGGACATCACAGAGCCAGAGAGATTACAGGAGCTCGATAAACTAGGTGTGGGATTTAAGGCTATTAGAATGTACTTGGCATTTGAGCTCATAGCGGCAGCATTCAGCCTCGACTTATTCGATCGTCTTGCGGTCCGTAACATCTCAGGTAATGGCACAGAGCTGCTGACCACGATGCTGAATCACTGTCAGTGCAGGAAGACACTGTATCTGTCAGCTGAGTGCCATGGTCTTGCTTTACCTCCTGCTGTTGGCACATGAGGAGAACATAATTAGTGCTGTTGGATACAATTGAAAGCAGCGCTGCACCCATAATAGCACATGAGTTGTAAAGACTACTTGTTGTTTAGACTGCACAGTGTACAGTAATTGTTCTTTTTACATTTTTCTAAGGAAAAATTTAATCCCCCCCGCTTGCGATTTCATTAAGAGCTGAAGTACACTTTACAGGGGGAGAGATCTCACGAGGACCATACGAGACTGTTCCGGCTCTTAGAATATTCCACTAGCTCCCCGAACGACACGCTCTGAGCATTTTACGATTCCAGTTTTAAACATTTTGTGCAGAGCGTCTTCGTCCGAAGATGGTCCTCGAACAGATTTCACTGCCTTTGTGGAGTGTACTGGCGTGAAACGGATCCGCGCTCACCTTCAGTTCTAAGGAGGATCTCACCAGTACCACTCCACAGTACCACTAAAAAAATATGAATGGTTTGTTTTTTGACAAAGGCACTTTTGAGTACATTTTCAACATGCTACCTTCTACAGTATCTCTGTAAATTGTTACACCCCTACTTTCATGAGGCAGTTTGCCATTTTAGACAGACCTTTGCCACAATATACTGTCATCATATAGAAATCAGCAGGCTGATTTTTTTTTTTAAATATCTATTTTTGTATTTACTAAAAGAAAGATTGTTCTGTTGTTTTAGAAAGACATGAGGATGAGTAAATATTGACAGAATGTACATTTCTCAATTATAAACTCTCCCTTTGACAATGATGAATGACTTTGAATACTGTTATTATTGTGTATTCATGTCAAAATGTGACACAATGTGTCTCAACCTGTGCCTGTCATTCAGTGCTTTGAAAGTCTATAGTTTCACATAAACACACATTCCATGTCCCACACACCTAACAAAACCGCAAAGACAATAAGATGGAGTCACTTGAGAAATATATTACAGGAAGAAGTAATTAATTAGTGATTTAACATAACAGAAACAATGCAATGACACAGATGATTGTCTGATATCGTCTCTTTGGGGTCGATGCAATACAATCTCATTTCATGTGAGATTAAGTTTTTCATTTTACAGATGAATGCTCTGTTGTGTTATTATGTGTTGTCAAATGCCATTCATCATTATAAAGGAAATGAAGTGATTTATGAAAAAAGAGGTTTGTTACATATTGAATATTCAAGTATTGTTTGGGTTTGCTTTTAGTATGCATATCAGATGGCCTCACATTAATGTTTGCTGTGTCGTAATATTCAGCTCAGCTGAGTACATTCAACAAAACCTCGGGTTATTTTCAGATGAGTGTGTGTGTGTGTGTGTGTGTGTGTGCATGTGTGTTTGAGAGAGAGAGAGAGAGAGAGATAGAGAGAGAGCGAGAAAGATCAGGGGAAAGAGAGAAGGAAAAGAAAAAGGAGACAGAAAGATGCATATTCATGGGTCCCACTTCATAGTGTCCCTAATACCCTTTGTAATTACAAATAACTACATGTGTACTTAGTAAGTAGACTTTGGTAGATAGTATCTAAAGCTGTAATATTTATGTAACTACACACATGTAACAACCCTCCGAATGGTTTGTGTTAGTAAAAATGTGCAACAGTACATAAATAACTACATTTTGTAACAAAAATATGTATAAGAGTAAATGGAACCATTTGATACAGGGGTGAAGATGGGATCCGGGATGGAGATGGATAGGTTTAGTGGTGAAAATGGGATCCAGGGGGTGGAGATTGGTATATTTATGGGTGGAAATGGGATCCAGGGGGTGGAGATGGGTATGTTTAGGGGTTGACATGGGATGCCAGGGGGTGGGGATGGGTAGGTTTAGGGGTTGACATGGGATCCATGGGGTGGAGTTGGGTAGGTTTAGGAGTTGACATGGGATCCAGAGAGTGGGGATGGGTAGGTTTAGTTGTTGACATGCGATCCAGGGGTGGGGATGGGTATGGGTATGTTTAGGGGTTGACATGGGATCCAGGGGGTGGAGTTGGGTAGGTTTAGGAGTTGACATGGGATCCAGGGGGTGGGGATGGGTATGTATTAGGGGTTGACATGGGATGTCAGGGGGTGGGGATGGGTAGGTTTAGGGGTTAACATGGGATGCCAGGGGTTGTGGATGGGTAGGTCTAGGGGTTGATATGGGATCCAAGGGGTGGGGATGGTTATGTTTAGGGGTTGACATTGGATCCAGGGGATGGAGATGGGTATGTTTAGGGGTTGACATGGGATCCAGAGGGTGGGGATGGGTAGGTTTAGGAGTTGAAACGGGATCCAGGGCTGGGTATGGTTAGGTTTAGGTGTTGACATAGGATCCAGGGAGTGGGGATTGGTATGTTTAGGGGTTATCATGGGATGCCAAGGGGTGGGGATGGGTAGATTTAATGGTTGGCATGGGATGCCAGGGTGTGGAGTTGGGTAGGTTTAAGGGTTGACATGGGATGCCCGGGGGTGGGGATGAGTAGGTTTAGGGGTTGACATGGATCCATGGTGTGAATTTGGGTAGGTTTAGGGGTTGACATGGGATGGCAGGGGGCAGGCATGTACTGGCCATCGGGACTACCGGGAGATTCCCGGTGGGCCGCGGTCTGGTTGGGCCAGTGCGTTATGTATTTTGTTTTTAAATCATTATTTATCGCACATATATTCGTAAGTATATTTTTGTACAGTCTAATTCCGGCCTTACGTGTGTCTCTCATGAAGCCGCAAGATGCTTTTTTTGTTTTTACGTTAGTCACAATAATTTATTTAAAACATTACAAAAAGCAGTATAAAGAACAGATAAAATGATGCGTGCGCATGATGCTGATGCGAGCTGCGAGACGTGACGTGTTCACTGCTCATTGGCCAATCAGAATCAAGTTCTAGCCTTGAAAAGCGGCCGCTTTACAACTGCGACGAAATTCAATATGTTAAATAATAAAATATCTACGCGTAAAGGAGGGGCCGAAAGTTGAGAGAGAGAAAACGACAAGCACTTGGCAGATGCCATCAAATGTGTCAAGATAAATAAATTATTTGCTGGAAGGCAAAAGACTTAAGTGAAGACGTCCTCAGGGCGGGACTTGACTGCTGAGGTGAGACAGAAATGTAATGATACACGGAGGCTACTGCATTGTTTTGTTTAAAAAAGTTAGGATATTCCAGGTGTAATATGCCACCACTCACTGATCTATATAAATTGCATTTAAAATTCTCAGCTCTCAAGTTCTGTCTATTTTATTACAAAATTCAGACAATACTGTTTTGGCGTCAAGAGAATGTGACATGACAGATCGCTTTAGTGCCTCAGTTCAAGTAAACCGATCATCTGTTACTTTCTGTTTAAAGATACAGTACAACTTACAGAAATGTATATATGCCTCAGAAATAATATCGATCAGTTATCAGTCAAAACAGCAGGAGAACAATTATTTCACAGAATGTTACATTTACCTCAAGAAAGCCCTTTAAAGACCATAGCAAGGTTAGTTGAGATTGAAAAAAAAGCCATAAGAAAGGAGTATTTTGCAAAATATGTGCACTACAGAACATATTTATTATATTTTCACCTAAAGTATTTTACATTTGATTATGCAATATCTGTACCTGAAAACGGTGCTATTTATGATGATTTTTTAACATTTTTATTACTGACTGTTCACTTGTCTTCATTAATGTTTGAACTTAATAGTTAGTGTTTATTGTGGTATTGAAATTAGAATTGTGAAATGAGATTGCAGCTTATTTACAAAGAAAACAATAGCAATTTTATTTTTTATCTTTATTTATGTATTTATTTTTGGCAGGGCAAGAAAAGTTCTGAACCCTAGCATTGAGCTCTGCATTTGAATAAAGTGATGTGACATTCAGCCAAGTATGGTGACCCACACTCAGAATTCGTGCTCTGCATTTAACCCATCCGAAGTGCACACACACAGAGCAGTGAACACAGCAGTGAACACACACACACACTCACACACACTGTGAACACACACCCGGAGCAGTGGCCAGCCATTTATGCTGCGGCTTTTTTAAAGGCCTTTGATTATGTTATGAAAAATTTAAAATAAATCACTACACAACGTTCTTTGTCTTAATTAATATTTTATTTTTATTGTAGATCAGTGGTCTTTATAAATAATGCTTACTATAGTTCAGTGGTCTTAATACTAGCCTACTAAGCAGCCAACACGTCAGAGGTAATTTGTGTGAATTAATATAAAGAAAAGTGTTATGTTGCAGCACATGAAATATAGTTACAGCAGAAATTGTGTACCCTAAGCATTAATATTTATATTAGAATAATAAGAAGCACATAAATTAAGACCTTTAGATATTTTAAATAAAGCCTGATAAAATAATTTACATTTTCTTTGTTTATTATTTTAATAGTTTTTTCTTGGTTTTGATAGTAATACATTCTAATCAGTAATTTTACATCCAGATTAATGTATGTATAGACATATAGTGTGCGTGTGTGTGTGTGTGTGTGTGTGTGTGTGTGTGTGTGTGTGTGTGTGTGTGTGCGCGCATGTTTACATGCATGGTGGGCCGGTCTGGATGAAGTCCAGGGCTGATTTTTTTGTCCCAGTCCAGCCCTGGCAGGGGGTGGGGATGAGTAGGTTTAGGGGTATAAAGGGATTCAGGGGTGTGGATGGTTAGGTTTAGGGGTTGACATGGGATCCAGGGATTTTGGATAGGTAGATTTAGGGGTTGTCATGGGATGCCAAGGGGTGGGCATGGGTAGGTTTAAGGGTTGACATGGGATCCATGGGGTGGAGTTTGGTAGGTTTAGGGGTTGACATGGGATGCCAGGGGGAGGGGATGTGTAGGTTTAGAGGTTGACATGGGATCCAAGGGGTGGGGATTGTTATGTTTAGCGGTTGACATTGGATCCAGGTGATGGAGATGGGTATGTTTAGGGGTTGACATGGGGTCCAGAGGGTGGGGATGGGTAGATTTAGGATTTGAAATGGGATCCAGGGGTGGGGGTGGTTAGGTTTAGAGGTTGACCTGGGATCCAAGGGGTGGGGATGGTTATGTTTAGGGGTTGACATGGGATCCAGAGTGTGGGGATGGGTAGATTTAGGAGTTGAAATGGGATCCAGGGGTGGGGTGGTTAGGTTTAGAGGTTGACATGGGATCCAGGGAGTTTGGATAGGTAGATTTTGGGGTTGTCTTGGGTTGCCAAGGGGTGGTGATGGGTAGGTTTAGGGGTTGACATGGGATCCATTTTGGTGGAGTTGGGTAGGTTTAGGGGTTGACATGGGATGCCAGGGGGAGGGATGCGTAGGTTTAGTCGTTGACATGGGATCCAGGGGGTGGGGATGGGTATGTTTAGGGGTTGACATGGGATTCAGGGGGTGGAGTTGGGTAGGTTTAGGAGTTGACATGGGATCCAGGGGGTGGAGATGGGTATGTATTAGGGGTTGACATGGGATGTCAGTTGGTGGGGAGGAGTAGTTTTAGGGGTGGACATGGGATCCATTGGGTGGAGATAGGTAGGGTTAGGGTTAGGCAGGAGTTGGGTCTTGAGTTGGAGTTGTTGAATCACTGTAAGGAGCCGTTCACATATTGTGCCTAAAAACACGTGGAAAACGCTAGGCGCGCCGCTTTCTCCTTTCTTTCCAAAGCACTCAGGCAGTTGCGCCCCTGAGAGGCGTCTGCCTTTGCTAAGCAACCATGACGTGCTCTCTCCATGAAGATGCGGAAATGGATTTGCAGCACTAAAAATCACTCGCAATAACTCCGCTACTAAATTTATTTTAAAATGGCAATGCATATATAGCTATGATCAGCTGTTCCTTCATCTTGGCTGAGTTTTCAACGTTGTTACGGGAAAGGATGAAGCTGATTTTTTAGTTCTTGTCACATGACCCGCTGTCTGCTCACGGCATTCTTAAAAGTTGAGATGTTTTTAACTCGATACGGAGCGGACGCGCCTGGAAAAAACTTTTTATTTAATATAAGGTTTGACATTCCGGAAACAGACCACAATTTATATGTAAAGCCTAACTTCCTGGCCACGGCTGTGTAACATCAGAGTAATTACATGACAAATCTACTATAAAGTGTTACACTTTCTTCACCAAAAAGTGCTGTTAGTCCTGTTACACATTTCTACTTTACCAAAAAGTGTTGTTGCCAGTGTCTTATTACACGGCTCTGTGGAATGCTTGATTCTGACTGGTCAGTCGCGAATATTCTGAGGTATGTTATAAAGTGACGTGACATGAAATTCAGCCAAAGTGCACACACACAGAGCAGTGAACACACGCACACACACTGTGAACACACACCCAGAGCAGTGGGCAGCCATTTATCCTGCAGCACCCGGGGAGCAGTTGGGGGTTCGATGCCTTGCTCAAGGGCACCTAAGTCATGGTATTGAAAGTGGAGAGAGAACTGTACACTCCCCCACCCACAATTCCTGCCGGCCCGGGACTCGAACTCACAACCTTTCAATTGGGAGTCCAACTCTCTAACCATTAGGCCACGACTTCCCCAATTGTACCAAAATGGCAGGATTGTAGCAGAATGGCAATTGTAGCAGAATGGCAATATCTGGATTTCAAACTGTAAACGCTAATAACACAGGCTTATCTGGGTAACAGCAGTTGGCGCTGTACTCTTGCTTGAACTATTTTTTTCTTGGTAGAAGCTTTGTGTTTGTTTAGCTTATAAAATATTAAAACTCGATTCAAAATGGTTTACAATTGTTTAATTATGTCATCCTGGTATCACAGACTCGCTCTTGTTTCATACAAACCCAGCTGCTGCCATTTTGCTACAATTGTTTTGTACACTGTAATATATTATAAAAGAACTTACAAACTGGTAAGGTTTAAAACATAAACAAGTCTTAATTATTTTATTGCCTTAATTATTTTGTGGTGAAATGTTGTGTAATACACGATTTGACTGCATAGTTTCCCCATTTCTGTTACCTTTTCACTTAAATGTCAGTTAAGTTTGAATTTGCCGCTTGCTCGTAACTGCATTCTTCACAAAAGCTTTGCGTTCAAATATTTCAACTCAAATCAATATTTCTAATCTAATTATTTACTTATGTGGCAAGTACCTGTGTAATAATCGGGATAATGTACATCCAGCAGATTGTTCTTGCAGAATAAACCCCTTCAGGCTGATACAAGATCCTGATCACCCTTTTGGGGTTTATTCTGCGAGAACAACCGGCTGGATGTACATTATCCCTTACCTGTTACACATTTGTACTTACACATACCATTCAGTGGGTTGTTACATATGTGTAGTTACACATACATTAAGAGCTGTACATGCTATGTACCAATATGTTCTTACACTGTGGTTACATACTACGTACACATCTACTTTCTATGTAAGTACACAGGTACTAGGGACAATATAAAGTGGGAACCAATAGTATTTTATTGTTTTATTAAAAAAAAGGATCTAAATAATAAAATATTATTAATATAATAATATTATATTTACCTTTTATGAAATATACACAGTTGTATTAAATTAGTATTTTTTATTTTTATTATAATACAAATTTAAATGTGTGTTTTTATGTAGCCAAATGTTTGAATTCAAAACAATGAGATTAATTAAATAGGCACATTACTCTACTAATTTATATTTAATTTTCTTCATATTTTTTTTTATTTCTTTTCTTATGCTCATTCTTGATCTTTTTAATTTTATACATATTATTTTATTTTCTAAAGGGTCTAATTATATTTATTAAATAAAACAAAATAATAAAAAGTAATACTAATATTGTATTTCAGTGTCATTAATTATGATTGTTGTTGTAATTCTATATTTTAGCATGATTTATGTCACCAGCCATGTAGTATTTTCATGCATTTGTTACTGTGTCTGTTTTCCTTATACTTCTTTTCCATAGTACTTTGGTTGTTGGTTGTCATGGTGATTGAGTTTGCACATGTCTGTCTGTCTGCTCACATTACATCTCTCCATCTCCAGATGTGCACTGACCCTTTGTGTGTGTGTGTGTGTTTATTAGCGTAAGTGATTCTTTGTACAAACAGACGACAGTAGACAGTAGTATCTGCACGACAGTAGTATCTGCACTTTATGCACTCTTGTTTATGAGTGACTGAACTGGTGAATTTTGATCCAATTAGCAGGAGATTTGTTGAGTCAACCGTTCAAAACAATTGTCCTGATCTGCCGTGTCACTGTGGAATAACAATAACAACAAAGCAATATAGTGTAATGCAAATTATGTATTTATTCAACAGTTGTTCTTTGAACAAGAAGTTAATGATGTTAAAGTAAGCCATACGCATTTTATGTGTTTTTGGCTGAAGCGTTTCTTTAATGAAATGCTTTTTAATCTCTTTCCCTTCTTTTTAGTCTTATACCTCCCTACACTCATTCATTATCTCTCTTTAGGGTTTACACATTTCTCTCTGTCCTTAAGGCATTTCTTGCATATCCTAGAAACCCTTTTCTGCTGGCTTGCAGGGGATGTAATTGATTTTAGAGCAGATGGAACAAATTGTTCATTTTGAGCATGATTCTCCCACTAGCCCCAAAGAGAGAGAGAGAGAGAAAGAGAGAGAGAGAGAGATAAGGAGTGAATTGAGAAGGAGGAGTGTGAAAAACTCAATTATGTTCACAGCCTCATCTCCGTTCTGCTGACCCTCATCTGCACGTATCATACGAGCCCAGCATCCCATACTGCGGTCGTGCCAGTAGGATCATTATTGAATCGCACATATCCCTGTAGAACTCATCAGATCACTTTCAATTTGGCAAAAGTTCCCTCTTGTTTCTCCCACTCGTCCTGTCATCCTTTCTGGTTTTCCTTTGTCCTTTGTATAGGGTGGAGTGATGGCACCCCACTCAGTCTAATTGCACCCTTTTTCTCTCTGTCCCAAACTGAGTGACACAGTAAGCATGCCCTGAACCATCACCTCCTGGGATGATCAGCTCTGTGTGTGAGAGAGACAGCAAGATAGTGAGATAGAGAAAATAGTTTTGACATAATACGCTAATGGATTGACAGTGATCTGGAAGGCCTGTGTCTGGGATATGAAGGTGTGCTCACACCAAGAATAGTGCTGGAAAAAGAAGAGAAATGAAAAGAGAGTTAAATAAGGAAACTTAAAAACTTCTGGGAAACATTATTATTTTTATTCATTTTTATTAGTTCTCAATATTCAGCATGCATATTTTTTGATTTCTACTTTTCATTGCTGTGTTCAAGTGCTCATGAACCTGAGAGCAGAGTCACCTTGGCAAAGGGTTGACATGGGAATATATATAAATCAGTGATGTACGGGTTGATCCAAAATGAGCGGGTGCTTGCGGTTTCCCGCGGTTACGAGTCATCCAAAAATATTTTTAATGATATTCGGGTTGCGGTCGGTTGGGTCGTTTGAAATAAAGATGCCAATTAAACTATTTTATTTTATTTTATTTTATTTTATCACAACTGAAGTAACAATTATTGTCATTGAAGTTTTTTTTTTTTTTTTTTTGTCTTTCTGGAACAAATAATGTTTAAGAAGTCATCGCATTATAAAAGTTATGTTTGTTTACAAATGACAAACATTTTAGTCTAAAAAGCAGATAACAGTTTCTTTGTTTATAAGGCAACAAAACTAAGATATCCAGAAAATAGACAGAATTGGTTGAACACACTCTTGGCCTCAAAACCTAAACACACAAATCTCAAGAACGGTTACAAACATCAATTTTTTTTAAATATGAGCTCTTTACATCACAGTACAACAAATACCTAACAATAATGATAAAACTATAACAAAAAAAGTTCAGCAAACAACAAAACAATAATGCTATAACAGTAACTGCAAAGCCTTAACATTTCATCACTATGAAATTCTTTGTTCAGGCAACTGTGTTTGACTAGTTGGGGCAACATTTAGTGTAATTTTGTTGGTCTGACAAGGATTTTTATGTAGTTTCAAGAAAATAAAACTCTTTAGTATTATAGACTCAAAAGGTTTCGCAAACTAGAAAATGAGCAGTTGCATTGTTATACAGTGCACACACACAAACTGATGGTGACCCTTCAATTTTGAGATGTTGGTCGATATTGCATCCATGTCTTCTGGCTCTAATGGAAAGGAAAGCATTTCCAAAATACACATTAAGGTGTATGTTTTAAGCTTACTACCCTCGTCTGTTTGCTTCTGTAGATTTCTTCTAAAATAACCAAAACAAGCTATCTGGATATCTAAACCTAAAATGTCAAGGAAAATACTTTTCATGTCAGTCATTAACTTATAAATGGGGAAGTTCTGTGGTTATATGCTTTAGTTTAATTTTGTTTATCTTATTCATCTGCAATACCTTGTGCAAATTAGCACATTTTAATTAACACCTGATTTGCATATCAATGTGGCGATTCTGATGACGTTACTGTATTCAGCTGACATTTCACTATTAAGTTAGCCTGTATACCCATGATATATTGCCTTAGCTAAACTTTAGTTCATCACCACTCACCTCCACACCAAGACAAATACAACTGTGAAGGGAGGGAGGGCTTCACTTCTGTGTCTCTCTGCCTGTCTGTGATCAATGTGCACTACACTGCTGTGCTGTGCGCCTGTGCAGAGACATGGAGGAGAGAACGGTTTTGGAACTCGACAGAACCTAATCATTTCCTGACCCAACCTGATTAAATTTTTTGTTTGTTTGACAGGGAAAGCTGTGCACAAAAAGAAACATACAAACACACACATAAAGTATATACATATATTTATTTATAAAAAAGAAAAAAAAAATACATATGTTATGTTATACATATACATATATATATATATATATATATATATATATATATATATATATATATATATATATATATATATATATATATATATATATATATATATATATATATATATATATATCGATGCTTCTCAATAAATTAGAATGTCATGGAGAAGTAAATTTTTTCAGTAATTCAAACTAATTAGAATAATTAAAAAGACCAAAAACCTTTTTTAGTAAATTGATGGCCTTCAGGAAAATATGTTAATTTACTGTACATGGTCTCAATACTCGGTAGGGGCTCCTTTTGCTTTAATTACTGTCTCAATTCAGCGTGGCATGGAGGTGATCAGTTTGTTGCACTGCTGAGGTGGTATGGAAGCCCAGGTTTCTTTGACAGTGCCCATCAGCTCATCTGCATTTTTTGGTCTCTTGTTTTTCATATTCCTCTTGATAATAGCCCATAGATTCCCTATGGGGTTCAGGTCTGGTGAGTTTGCTGCCCAGTCAAGAACACAGACACCATGGTCATTTAACCAACTTTTGGTGTTTTTGGCAGTGTGGGTAGGTGCCAAATCCTGCTAGAAAATGAAACCGGCAAAAGAGTAATATGACAACTGTGGCCAGATTCCTTGACTCGTCTGTGGTGGCTCTTGATGCCTTGACCTCTGCCTCAGTCTATTCCCTGTGAAGTTCACTCAAATTCTCTAATCAATTTTGGATCCCACTTTATATTAGGTGGCCATAACTACTATGTACTTACATAAAAAATAAGTACAATGTACTTATTGTGTTCATATTGTATTGTAATTTTTTTTTTGCTGCTATTGAGGTGGGATAGGGGTAAGGTTAGGGAGAGGGTTGGAGTTATGGGTAAGTTTAAAGGTGGGTTAAGGTGTAAAGTATGGGTCAACAGTGTAATTATAAATGTAATTACAGAAATTAAATACACATGTAATTACACTTCGTTTTTTTTTCAATATAAGTACAATGTAAAAACATGTATGTACACAATAAGTACATTGTACTAAATTATTAATTAAAATGTAAGTACATAGTAGTTAAGGCCACATAATATAAAGTAGGTCTCAATAGTGTTTGGCTGTCCTCATAAGGCTGCGGTTTTCTTGGTTGGTTGAGCATCTTTTTCTTCCACACTTTTTCCTTCCACTCAACTTTCTGTTAACATGCTTGGATACAGCACTCTGTGAACAGCCAGCTTCTTTGGCAATGAATGTTTGTGGATTACTCTCCTTGTGAAGGGTGTCAATGATTGTCTTCTGGACAACTGTCAGATCAGCAGTCTTCACCATGATTGTGTAGCCTAGTGAACCAAACTGAGAGACAATTTTGAAGGTTCAGGCTTAGTTTCTGTCTTTCCTTATTTGGTTAATTTCCTGTTCTCATCAGTTAATCTTAATTTATTATTTTCCACCTCTGGCATAATAATCATCTCATTTGCTCCTTTGCTTCCCTTTCTTTAAAAGGCTTCAGTCTAATTCAGTTCACGGCTCCAATCCTCAACCCAAAATGTACTTGAAAAAGCTCTCCTTCGCCTCCTTTCCTTCCGCTGGTCCTGTCCAGCTCTCCTTAGTCTCCAGAGTGTCCGAGAGCCGACTCTGTAAAAGCACCCGCCAGAGCACCCACCAGAGCCTGCTCCTACACAGAGCCCACTAATGTGACCCCCAGATTTCCTAGTTCTCCCCAATAATTTTTTTTCTGGAGGGGTAGATACCCTTGGCCAAGCCGGCTAAGGCCACGGAGGATCCGCCATGGCCTCCGGATTCTCCTGCTCTGCCATGGAAACTCGAACTGCCTGCTCTGCCCTGGAGGCTCTCCTTGTCTCCGACCTGTTCCTGTCCTGCACCAGCCTCCAGGGTGCCCACCTCCCGATGTTACTGTTACGGCACGGGTTGTGCCTTCTGGGAGGGGGGCGAAATCTGTTACGTGTTTCTATTTAGTTCCTGTCTGTCCTCATATGGTTAATTTCCTGTTCTCATCAGTAAATCTTTATTCATTAGTTTTCACCTGTGTTATATTAATCATCTTATTTGCTCCTTTGTTACCCTTTCTTTAAAAGGCTTCAATCTCATTCTGTTCTTCTTCCTGGATTTATGTTATTTTTGAATTGTCATTGTGTGTTTGTTTATTTAAAAACTCCTTTATTCCTACTCCTTCTTCATGAGCCTTTACTAAAACCATGACTGCCAGGCTATAAAAAAAAAGGGCACTTTCTCTCAAGGAAGAAAATAGTCTCGCATAGACAGACCTTCAGACTGGTGACTGAAGGTTTGGCGTCACAGCATTTTCATTTCCAGGCAGAACCTGAAAAAACGCGAAATCCTGTAGAATTCAACCAATCCGATGACGACTTCAACACTCCCGAAGTTTTTCCACTTTTGTGTCCCATATGCAAAAAAAACACAGCTGTGGATCATTCAGATAACAACACAGAATTAAGAATCAAGTGTATGTAAACTTTTGAACTCTTTATCTTATATTTTGTTATAATAATTTAGCAGATTCTGCAGGGTGTATGAAAACTTTTGACTTCAGCTGTATATGACAGTAGTTTGAGTTGACAGTAGCAGTAGCTTGAGTTTTGTTGAGGATGTAAAAATCTGTAACTAAATATTGACAACCTTAAAAAATGTAATTATTATAATATAATAGTAACTTTATGTTATGTAGTCTAATACATTTATCATGTATAAAAAGAAAACCACAAAACTGTTTATAACAAAAAATATTGTTACATTTTGACTTTATTTCATTACATTAATACGGCCTATATGTCTACATTAATAATATATAATTTGCTATCAATATCCAAAATTTCTGCCACAATCCCACAGTTGCTGTTAGTACTGTAAATCCATTGTAAATGTTGGTGATTTGTGGTTTGGAAAGTAGGCTACCTATTCTAAATGATTGTTTTTGCACAATGTTTCTCATATTTTCAGCATCAGTGTTGTTGAGAATGTCAGGACAGTTTCATCTGACTTTAAACTAATTTAAATATCTGCAGAATCTGTGGTTTGTGTTGAAAACCCCTGCTCCAAATGGAAATGCTTCTGAAAGCTCTGTTTAGTGGTTTACCTGTCAGCGAGTAAACATTTGTTCTGAACTTGCAATGCAAGTCACAGTGTCTTTAGTCACAGCCAATAATGATCTGTTTAACACGGATAAAATGAGTTGCGCTGTTCCACTTTTGATGTGTTTAGGAAATCTCATGCACAAAATAAATGGCAGTGCATGAGTTATCAAATTGTTAGCACTTTTGTTTTACTGCTACATCTGGTCTCAAATTTAGTGCTTGTCACCATGTGTTCACATAATGAAACTACATATTTTGAAATTATGCTTGGCAGGCCACAAAATATATATTATTTACAGACAAGCTGCGGGCCATTTGAAATTCAACCATGTGCCTCATTTGGGCCGTGGGCCAGACTTTGTTTTTGTTTTAACTAAATTAACTAGCAACTTTAATGTGGGCTTTTGTTGTTTATTAAATATTAATATTTGGTAAACATTTTTTATATAAATAGTAGTATTATTTAATAATGAGAAATGTGTGAGTATGTGATGGTGATTTTAGTTACGTTTGTTGCCCCGTTGGATGGCAACAAGAGACTGTTTTTATGAGTGTCAGCAGTAAAGACTTTTATATTGAAAAAGACTGAAACAGGATTGTAAATAAGTAAGTTATTTTTACATTCAACAAAAAACTTGTAGGAGGCAGACAACAAATGCACTAACCCGAAATACCAATTACCAGTTGAAAGAATAGTAAGACAAATAAATCGCTTTTCTGAGCAGACATTTAAACTAATGTTTTATGCTGAAAAGGAGATTAAGCTGAAGACTGAATGCTGAATCAAAAAGAAACAAAAAAGAGAATGTATTCACACTCACTCAGTCAATCTCTCTTTCATACTCTACTCACATACATACAGTGAGCTTTTAATAGAGTAATACATTAAGATTTTAATGATGCAAATCTATGTTCTTTATTAGTAGTTCTAAAGTAATTAGTAACAGAGGCTTGGGCTTTCCTGTTAATCTGTCAACTTTTGATTTGAGTCTGTAGCAGAAGGAAGTAGTTTTGCACAAAAGTCGGTTTTCTAAAGACACTCTGTTGCTGTTTCTTTTGCAGTTACACACTTGTGCTGTTGAACTGTTGCATGAACACAATATCACTCTCGTAGACCTATGCCTATGTCATTTGGTCTGTGGCCTCGTGCGTGCCTATGGCCAAATCACAGCCGTGTCAATATACAGAGAAAGTGAGAGGTCACTGCTGTGGTCTATTAAACAGAAATTGCTGTCAATCAGAAAATACTGACTGTCACATTGTGCTTTTTTTTCTGTCAGTGAGCACACAAAAATGACATAACACTGCAAATGAAAGTTATTCTCCAGCGAGGTGTTTTCAATGACTTTTTTTTTTTTTTTTTGCATGTATGGAAATAGGGAAACAGAAGAACTTTTTAACTTGCTCTAGCATACAGAGATTGACAAGCAAATAATAATTTGCTCAAGGGTTATTGATCGCTCCTGGACACCCCCTCCCCCCCATTACCCCCATCTCTCTTCATCATACAGTATGACTTTCATTTGGTCGTCCCCTTAAGCGTAATCATTTGATTTCGTCCACGTTAAATGGAGCGTAGTGAACAAACACTGCTATTTACCGCCCCGTCAGGCTCCGATTCCCCAAAAACAGGCAGCCCAGGGCAGAGAAGAGACAGATACAATGCAAGGAAGTAGTAGAGAGGGAAGGAGCGAGAGACAGATAATTTTTTTTAACACTACTGTAATCATGGTGATCTATTTGGTCTTTAATTTGTCACCCCAAAGCAGCTGCCTGACTGTCCGTTGTCACGGGAACAAGCCATTCTGCCCCTGAGGGTAATTAAGACGGTACAGGATGAAACATGCCAGAAAACAGAAGATAGTCAAAAAAATAGAAGTATTATGGGAAAATAAAACAAGATCAGCTAAAACACAAAACAGATGTACACAGAAAGAGCAAATTCAAGAAAAAATAAAAAGAATTCAAGAAAAAAGCTAAAAGGAACACACATGCTGTGAAATATACCATATTATAATTGTTTTCTAAAATTATAATGACAAGCAGGCAGATGAAAATTATGCTGGTACAAAACATGACTTCATAAACTCATAAACGGTGTTCTGGTGTTTCTAGGGTGTTGCTAGAAAAAGTTTGATTGCTTATAGTATTAACACACCTCTTGCACAACACATCAAGCTCCGTGCTTGACATATTTATGTCTAGTTACAATAAGCATGTTAAAATAATAGTAAAAATAGCAATGATACTTGCTGTAGCAGGCACGACTATTAAAAGTTGCACAGAACAATAGAACAAGCAAAAAAAACAAACTGCATAATCAGCACAGGCCTGCTATATCTGTCAATCATGTGCATTAGAGAATGCTAAATAAGAAAAAAAAAATCTAACAATAGAGAAGAGTATGCCTATCTCAGATAACTGGCAGTCATCATGGGCCACCATATGCAAATTGCCTCCAGCCCATTATTCGAACTGACAACCATAAATGTCACCCTGCAAAAACGCAATAGCAGACCAATCGAATGTGTCGCCCTGGGTCAGCAGTCCTGTCTGGGCAAGAAAGAGCTTTTTTTTCCCTACTGATACCGGAACAGCTGGAGGATCTTCTATCAATAACCGGCTGCCGGCTTCCTCCGTTCTGTAACGAACACCTGTGTCCTCCTATTGTCTATATTATTAAAGACCTGCATAAGCTGTGCTCCATCAAGGTCACATGTCTCCAATCGCACTCTTTTTACTGCGTCCTCACGTCCTCGCCGTCTGGCAGATGTGTGCAGCACAGCCAGGAGGGCTTCATCGGAGGATGAGGTCATTTGTCAGAGAAGGTTTGGGGTGCGGGTGTTAACACCTGGATCCTTTGGCTCGGCAGAATGTGCGCAGCCTAATGAGGGATCATAATTAAAAGCGATAGCCCGGATGCCGCTGGGCCCGGCTCGATGCTGCCAACTTGAATCGCCAGAAATGTGCAGGAAACGACACAGTCCAGAAAAAATCATGTTACCTGTTGACATTTTGTAAGCCGAATGCCTCAACTATCTGAGATCATCACAACCCATCATGTCCCGTTCGTTAAACGTTATTTAAAAAGAGATTTAGCTAGGGATATGGCATGAAGTCATTCCCAGGGTGCCAACATCCTTATCTGCACAATTATTCTTACCCGGAGAATTACAATGAAAGGCTTATATTAAAAGGGAAAAAAACATTCAAAGAATCAGGCTGACAGCTTCCCACACACCCTCATTTCCACTCTGCCCTTGAGTCTGGATACCAAACCGAATGTCCTTGAGTTAAAAACATCAGCCCTCGCTGAATAATGCACAGCATAGAGATGAGAAGATAGGAGAAAGATTGCTTATTCACAATCAATTAATCAGAGTGGATTTACTGGAGGTCGGCAAGCAGCATCTGCATGAGTATTAATGTTTTACATACGAGGTCGATAGACTCTGATATGCTGATGTTAGACCATTTTGTTACATTTTGTACAAAACTTGAATATTTATGGTTGTAGTTCTTCTTTAAAAGCTTGTTGCTGCAGTAACCTCTGACCTCTGGCTTTCATAGAATGTGCTGAATGTGATCAGGTCTTATTCACATTCGTTCAAAAGTTTGAGGTTGGTAAGATTTTTTTTTTTTTAGTCTTCAGTCTTACATGATCCTCCAGAAATTATTCTAATATGCTGATTTGGTGCACATTTTTTATTATTATCAATGCTGAAGATAGTTGTGCTGCTTAACATTTTTTGTGGAAACCATGATACAGTTATTTTTATCCCCAGGATTCTTTGAAGAATATAAATAGAGCAGATTTTATTTGTTAAAGTCTTTATGTCACTATCAATCAAATAATGATTAAAACTTATTTTCTAAACTTATTTTATTTCAATAAATAATTAAAGAACCAAGCACGTTTTAGAATCTCAGCAAATGCTGTGTCATCTGGTATTCTTTGGCTACTGTATTATGGATATTGAGTATGGAAGCACGGAGGCTTGCACATTCAGATACAGGGTCATTGTTTGCACTTTTTTTTTTTTTTGTCACCAGTAATCAATACAACATAATAAACTTATTATTTTATTAAATATTAAATCATTTATCTTTGAGTGCGTTTGTTAGATTGGACAAACACTGCTCAGCGAGCCATATTCCAGTGGATCAGTTTTATTTGTTTGATAGATCAGACCTCAGATCACCTGAGGAAAACAATGGTAATTGTTTTTTATATTTCCCATTTTTCCATTTTATACATGGAACAATGAGACAAGAAGCAATATGGAAGGAGATAGGAAATGACTCCCACAGAAGGAGACAGAATGCATTTCTGAATTCAGATACAGGCACATAAACATCCCTGTGGCACAAACAGAAGAGCAAGGTGCTAGCAACTCCAAAGCCATGGGTTTGATTCCCAACAATGGCAATTTATTAATAATACTTTATGCATTATTATGTGAAATAATCAAATGTATACTCTGAATTCCATGCTAATCATTTTGGATAAAAGCATTTGCCAAAAGCTTAAATGTAAGTGATTAACATGTTCATGTTCCATGGTATATAAAAGGTCATTCTTAGAATACTATAATATTCCCATGGTAACACAAAAAATATGGTGATTTGTTAATTTAATTAAAAGCACATGACACATGAATGTACAACCATATGAGAGAAGTCAGCAAGGTAAAATGTGCATAATATCACCATTATGGCATGTTAATTTACAATAATCACTTTTCCCATGATGACTATATTAGTTTGGAGCTCAGATTTACAGTTACATTTAGTCATTATGCAGACACTTTTATCCTAAGAGACTTACAATACATAAAGGGATTCTTTTTAAGGAGGCAAACAGACACAAGAAGTGCTTGTAATACCAATTTTTATGGATTGTTCAGAGAAAAAGAAATTTTTTTATGATGAAGTCAAGTAGCCTCGAAGGAGATGAGTTTTCAGCTGTGACTTGAAAATCACCAGGGATTCAGCATTCCAGATAGGGGTGGGAAGATCATTCCACCAGCCAGGAATTGTGAATGAGAATGTTCTGGAAAGTGATTTTGAGACTTTCTGTGATGGTACCACAAGGCGTCGCTCGATAGCTGATCTCAGACTTCTGGAGGGGATGTATATTTTTAGTAGTGAGTGGAAGTAGGAGGGTGCTGAGCCTGTGGCTGTTCTATATGCAAGCATCAATGTATCGAACTTGATCCGATGCGCAACCAAAAGCCAGTGAAAGGAGATAAAGGGAGGTGTAACATCGGCTCTTTTGGGCTCATTGAAGACCAGTCGTGCTGATGCACATGTCAACAACTACACATCCAAACTATGTATTATTCTCTTCTGCATGTCTAATTGATTTCAAAAGGTAACAGGGCTCATATCTGTTTACATAATGGGAAAATAAAATGTTTAAGAATAAGTATAAGAAGCTGAATAGACTTACTATTTTTAGAACTTGAGCTTTTCACATATATGAAAATTATTTTTGACAGCCTAATACTGACTCTTCACATAATCTGACATCAATCCCAAACTTCTTTGATCAATCCCATAAAAAAAAAAAATAATAATCCAGAGGAAAGTTTTGTGACTCAGAAATCACTCTTTCATTGCTCAAGAGTTCTCAATTAATTTTAAATAAGTCACATTCCTCTCATATTTTTTGCATATTTATTTAAAAAATGTTGACACGAAAGGGAATTTTGAGCTGTAAAAGTAACACAAATACTTTAGTTTAGACAATTTAGTCTTTTAATGGTTGAGTTCATATCTTACTTTATCATGGTTATGATATTTTGTTGAGATGTTTTCTGAAACATTTTTCTTTTTTGTATGGTACTGTATGTTTCATATTTCCTAAAGCAATGATGAATGAAAAACATGATTATGCAGTCCTTTTGTGTTTTGGTTGATTGTTTGAGCACTTACTGACAGCATCCTTCACACAAACACCAGTGAAATGTCACCAGACACATTCAGACTCACAGAGACTGTCACAAAATCTCTCTCTCACAGACATTCACACATTTGACTGGGGGATACCCACTGAAAACAGCTTGCTCCATAATTGAGCATGGCTACAGTAATGCCAGTGTTTATAATTAGCAACACTGGAAAGAGATGTTTGCAGAAGAGAAAGAAAACAAATCAAATGCACTTTGCTTCTCTCTAGAGATTTTATTTTTTTATTTTTTTTTGCGTAAAGTTTCATGAGAGAATAGTTTAGACAGATTATCTCTCTCTCTCTGCAAAACCATCTTGCTTGCAATTATTCCGTCAATAATTCTGCCCCTTTTGACTGATTCATTCCTCTTGCTGTGAATGCTCAGTACATTGTCATATTGTTCATAAACATCATTTTCTCTTTATATCAGCGGAGGAAGTCTGTAGCTCTGTAGGAAGTCTAACAATGTGTTTTTATCACTGTGAAGGGGTCCTCAGTACAGTTGTGTGATGATTATGATGATGATCTTTTTTATGAAAATAAAAATCAGATTATATTTCGAGGGAAATATAATTGCATAAAAATAAGAAATGTCCACAAGAAAAAAAAAAAAAAAAAAAAAAAAAAAAAAAAAAAAAAAAAATATATATATATATATATATATATATATGATTTAAGGTTTAGGGCTTTGTTTGGCCATTTATGATTGGATGTGGGACAGGGGATAAAACAGTAAAAACTGTAATATTGTGAAATATTTCAATACCTCAGGTTCTATAATTTATCACTCACTAATCAAAATTACTGAAAATATTATGTTATAACTGATTAGTGTTACAAGAATTGTGTCTATACTATATCCAAATATGGCACAACTATATTATTATTATTATTATTATTATTATTATTATTATTATTATTATTATTATTATTATTATTATTACTACTATTATCATTGTAGTAATTGTATACTTCACAACTGAAAATTAATATGACTGTTATATTGTTATGTTACTTTCTCTCCTATTCATATTTTCATAAACTTTCATTTCAAACATGCCTTTATGCCTCTTAACCTTTGAATAAAGTATTTCTAGGGTTTTGGTTGAATAGTTCAACCATTGACATCATTTACTCACCATCATTTTTAACTTGTATAACAGAAATCTGTGTTGTGAGTCTTTAAATTTAGATTTTTATTTAAGAGAAAGAGTAAAAAAAAAATATATATATATATATATATATATATATATATATATATATGTCTACACACAGTATGACAGCTGATCTAGCGTATATTTGACCACAAAGCAAAAAGCTAAAACAATTTGTATTTAAAAATTGGATCTTTAATGAAGCAGAGACTGAGATTCTTCGGTGCGTGCAGATGAAACTAAGAACAGTGGAAAATAATGTAGGAAAATATGACAGAGAAGTTAATGTTGAAAAATTGAAGGGAAAATCTATAGATATGAGAGTGTATAAATTGTGCAAATCCAGCATGAGTCATGAAACGTCACCTTATTTGTGTGCGTGTTTGTTGCTTTTATGACATGGACACCGTTAGATTTCAACTCTTCCGTTCAATCGCTCTCCTACTCAATCTGAGTCACCATTTTAAACCTGCCAAAGTCTCTCTGTCTTTCTCTGACTCATTTCTCTCTTTCACCTTCTGCCTCACTGACACTCTAGGTTTCAACTCTGCTGCTCCATCCCGTCTTTTAAGGGTCTGAGTCACCAGTCTTTCTATTCAACATCTCCTAACTCACTCCATCTTTCTCCTCTTCCTCCATCGATCATGTATCTTTCTTTTCAGCCTTGTTTCACAATGGAAACATCAATCTAATGACCTGTTCACCACCAAAACATCTCTCAGTGGTCGTTTTGAACCTCGTAAAGCCTTGGCCGGAGCTATAAAGGAATATTTACCCTCATGTTGTTCCAAACTTCTTTGACTTTCTTCTTTATTACACACACACAAAACGTTTTGCTGTATTGTGTGTGTGTGTGTGGGATTTCTATGAAATAAATTAACCTGCCTAACATTCTTTTAGCAATAGAAGAATGATAATCACCATCACTGACAATCAGCTGGTTTGAAAATAATGACAAAATTTACATTTTTGGGTGAACTATCCATATAAATAGGAAGAAGCAGCTTGATTGTCAATATGGTCGTATGGATTTTCTTTATTTGATTGCTGTTAGCTTGGCAAGCTGGTATTTCAACAATGTATACCCTGACATATGAATTTGTATTAAACCTTTAGATAAATATATGGAGCTCAGATTCAACGAGGCCCAAACAAGTCAACATAAGTTATTTGGTGCCGTTGCTTATGTTTACACAGTCAAAAAGTAAGATTAAATTCTGTTAGCTTGTAATGCAAATCAGTGAAGTCTCTATAACATAACACAGCTGACTTCTTATATAGTCATTGGAAATCTATATCTGTCAAATACTCAAATATAACCAAGGCTTTATAGAATCTTCAAAAAAAAAAAAAAAAAAAAAAAAAAAATCAGGTTAAAAATACATGGGGAAAAAAATCTCTAAAGTGATGTTTTATAGAGGTATAGAGGTGTAGCTGTGTTGAGCCTGTGGTTTATCCGCAAGTGGATGTTCATCTTGTTAGCAAGCCATTTGTGCAGTCGATATATAAAGCACATGGTTTTCTCTAGAGTTTGTGAATTGGTCTGTGTGTGTTCAGTGGTGATTTCTATCCCAGGCACTACTGAACAGCTTGATTCCTGAACACGTGGGTTGAGCGCCCTTGTTTGTCAACACATTTTAATTAAGCACAATTAAGAGCCAATCAACCATGCAGAACAATTATACCTATGTATCGGCAGTCCTTTCCTCAGTGTCCATCATCAATAACCACTCTCATTGTAAAATCACTAGATGTTTTATTATTGAATGTAGGGGTTATTTCTAGAACATTCTGTCTTTTTCCTTCAGTGTGCAGTATGAACTTTTGAATGTTTGATTTGTTGAACAGCAGCTACCTGACAGATATCCCTGAAATATATTAGATAGTCCTGAGAAATCACACCTGTCTCTTTGACCGAAAAAAAATAAATAAAAGATTGGAGCAAATCCGAGCCCACGGATGATACCCCCCCAAAATACTTGAAGGCTCCTCTCTGCCTGTCAGTCATTTTGCATGTTTTGGAGACATTGACATGACTCTGGACAGTGAAATTTTGGAGAGAGTTTGTACGGTTTAAAGGAATTTGGAATTGTAAAATTTGTTTACACCACCAGGCTTTTAGCCCCTACCAGCTTGCTTGTTGTCACCTGGACTACAGCTTTGCATTTACATTCGTAGGCCTAAAATAACCCTTGAATATAATATATATAAGGGATGTAACAATATAAAAATTTCACAATACGATAATATCGCAATATGATATGAATTCTACCATACAATATTTATAGCGATATTAAAAAAACAGTTATATTGTATTTTTTTTATTCATTTATTACAAAACACTTTTCTATGTAAATATATTTTCAAATTCAATTCATTTGTGAAGTGGCAAAGCAGAATTCTCAGCAGTGATTACTCCAGTCCTCAGTGTCACATGATCCCTCAGAAATCATTTTAATTTGCTGATTTGATGCTCAAGAAGCATTTATTATTATCAGTGTTGAGAACAGTTTATTATTGTGGAAACTGTCATATATTTTTGTTATGATTCTTTGATGAATAGAAAGTATATGGACTGTACAGGTGGATATTTGTATAAACCTCTTCTGCATGTGGTATGAATGATACTGGATGAGTTTGACCTTGTTTCTGTCATGAAAGTATTTTCCTCCTTTGTTATTACCTGTATTTTACTGTCTTTGAAGTGATTGGACACAGCTGCGTGTACACACGTTTAGATAAGAGTAGAGACAAATGGCATCATGCTCTTCCCTTTCCGACTGTCTTGTGATCGATCACTCCGTGTGTGTTTGGACAGTTGAGATAAATCATTAAGAAAATTGCTACAGGAAGATCTGTTTAAACAGTGTGAGGAGCTGATTTCGGAGTCAGTGCTGTTAATGTCTCTTTATGAGTCCATTAGCTTGTGGCACAGATTTGCAGTCTCTCACTCTTTCTGTTACACACATACACACCGAACTAGGTTTGAGTTTTTTTAGCGCTTTCAAACATCATGCATAGTCCTTCAAAGAGTTTTTACTTGGGTCGCTATGCTGTCTATGGGTTTCATTCAGCTTTTAATGCTGTGCGGAAAATGTTGAAAGTACAACCTTGAGACATCAATGTTTCATTGTAAATGACTGTCCTCTTTTCCTTAACTCTCTGATGTCATCAGTCTGGGACGGCCAGGAGTGGACTGTCATTGCCAGCATGAGAGTGGGGCGGCAGTTCTCCAACTGCAGTTTCTCATCAACGAGGTACCGAACACCCACACTTGCAGGCACACATATATTACAGCACATTTTCATGTGTGCAGCATATGTAGAAATCACATAGGAGGGCAGAGTGCATATGTGTGTGTTTTCATCTGTAATGTAGGATAGAAAGCATGTGTGTGTAAATGAACGCTCAGCTTTGCAGAGGAAAACGATTAGGTCAAGAGCCGCCTTCCCTCTCAGCCCTGTGGTGTTAATGCAGTCAGTCATTACTTCCCATCAGATGTGTCAAGTGCTGAATGTTTCTCAGCCTCTCTGTCTCGCTCTTATGCACACATGCCACATCATCTCATGAATAACAAGAAGTTAACAAAAGAGGGAAAGTGGGATAGTTGCCATGGTGGCCATTTTGGGTTACAGCAATTTATGTACTCTCCACTATCGCCATATATTTCTGTCTCCTTTCTATAAGCCCATATAAACACATCTAAAGTCAAAAGAAAATGGCATTTGCGAGCCATTTTACTTTTGCAATGTGGTGTCTTTCAGAGTGAAGGAGTATATTCAACGAGAAAACATTTAGGGCAGGTTTTTCATCTGCTGGGAATTCATTGGTTGGTGAAAAGTGGAGCCAGACCTGAATCTGAGTTTGCAGTCAGTTGTGGAGATGATGAAATCTTTGCCTCAAGATTCAGGCCAAATTTATTTGAGCTTCTTACATGCTTAGAAACGAGATGGTGGTGAGGATGTGCCGGTTAAAGGTCAAGTTTACCCTTCAGCATCCCAAAGTGTTCCTTTACCTCTTTTTAAAAGTATTGTTACTTGCTGTTTTTTTATTTTTTATTAAAGCATTATCAACATTAGATTATTAGATTATTGTGTACTGTTATTGTGTAATGAGATGTCAAAAAAGGTACATTACCGTATCTAAAATAATAGCCTAAAATTATGAATAATTAGATATCTGGCATTACTTTGTCTAGATGATGATATCAGCTGAAAAAGAAAGTTGTTTCGGATGAAGAGAACTTTATTGCATTTTAATTAAAAATGACAAAGACAAACATTCGTTTTATCTTTGGAATATCATGCTCTGCTTAACTGTTCACAGTAAGATGCAGATGTTATACCAGACACTGACAATGTAGTGAGACATGAGACAGTAGGAATTGATTGGACAAATATTGTGCACACACACACTTGACATTTTATCCTGAGGTACATTATTTAGATATTACACTTCAAGGATTTAGTCTTCATCCATATTGATTTTATTAACAATAACAAATTAGTGCTGTAAATAACATTCAACATCACAGGGGATGCTACCTCACTAACCAAATGGTTACATAAGTACAATATATCCCACACCACTTATAGTGGATTACAACACATAATTTCATTAGTGCTCTACTGTAATTTAATTGTCATAAGCTTCCTCTGCATAAAGTGAACATAAAATCAAAATAACTTTGATTTATTCCATTTTTTAAAATGCACGCCCTTGATCTAATTGTGAATGTGATTCATCATTGCATGTTACTTCACAGAAAAAAAAAAAAAAAATGATTGTTTTGTAACTTTATCTTCTTCTGAAATAAATTCCCTTTCCTACTGACATCACTTAGGTCATACAGACGATTGGACAAAAGCAAATAGCCAAGATAGCAAACTCTGATCTGTGTTATTTTTTTGTATTTTGTATATATTATTATAGTTTTTATCAATATGTATTAATCTTCTATATGTTTTAGTCTATAAGTTTAGTATTTTATTGTCATTTTGAAATTCTGTTATAATATGTACATTCAGCTTTATTTATTTTTTGTTATAGTTTTAGAAATTTAGTACTACCTCTTCAGTTTATTGTATTTCATGCCATATTTATATTTTTACAGTATATCATTATTATTATATCATTTAATGTTTTTTTAATTGGTACACTCACTTTTACCTTCTAATCAAATCCCAAAGTGTACAATTTATTTTCTTGTTGAATATCCCATTTCACTTGGAAAATATCATCTGAATTATAATGGGTCGCAGATGAGAATTCACATTGACTTTGACATGACACAACTAAAATTCCCTCTCGACATCTGTTTTTCTCTGCTGTTGTCCTTTGGTGTTCTGGTGCAATCTGTGTTTACCTAAACACCATCTCCATGGAAACACAGTTGTCAGTCACCTGACTGATGGATCTGGATTCAATCCACTGAGAAAAAGACTTCCTGCTGGCCCGTGATCACCCTCAAATTAGGCAGTGATTTGACAAAGCGAGTTCACATTAATACTGAAATGTTCTCATCCCCGACATGAAATGTCACACATTTTTCCAGGTTTGTCATGTATTATTTGCCTTTGCATTTGGCTTCATATTTCTGCAGGGCTTCCAGGTAAAATGAGTCAGAAAGACCTTTGTCATCCTGACAGTGTCAGGGACGGTGAAAAAGAGATCTTTCACACTCACACTTTTAGACATTTTCATCACTTTTTGCTCTTGTCTCTCTTCCTGTCCTCCATTAACCATGAACACCATCCAGAGTCTTGTAATACATAGAGCACAGCATTACTTGTGGCAATTCTTTCTCTTCAGACTGTTCCAGTCTCTATCCAAGGAGGACTTTAATATCATGAAATATGCATGAAATGCATGAGAAAACAGCAAAGTTATACAGACAGAAACATATCGATGTGACAGAATAAATTAAGGTTTATCATTTCCTAGCAACTATATGAGTAAATTCTTATTTCATTTGTGACCTGGAAGATGCATTGTATACTGCATAATTTTCCCCATCATAGATGGAAACGGAAACTCACTTTATACACACAAGCAAGTCAAATCCATGTGTGCTATTAGGTGCAATATTAAATACAATGCATGATTTCAGGTCACAAATAGAAAACTGACTTATATAATGATATAATATTTATTTACATGAAAAAGCACAATGGCTAATGCCATGAGCTGTGCCACTGAAACCTAAAAAAAAAAAAAAAATCTATAAATGTATGTCTAACGTGTCATAAATTTAATGTATCTTTCTTTGATTGTTAAAATTGGTGTAACTGACCATCTCATTGCATGGATTGACTGTTGCTCTAACATTTATTTGTTCATAGGGAGCGCTGGTCACAGCTTGTGCTGACGACACGCTGCATCTCTGGAATTTGAGACAGCGACGTCCGGCTATCCTACACTCTCTCAAATTCAACAGAGAGCGGTGAGTAGAGCTTATATACAGTATACAATTGTGTTTTTCAGAAATGCATAGGCATGTGTACAGAGCACACATAATATATCATGTCAACAATGAATTTCCCAAGGATTTCATAAAAAATAAGACTTTTCTTTATTTAATTTTAGATTAAAAGTGAGAATCCATCTCAATATTTCAGCTTGAAGTTGCTGACTGCCCAAGGCTGCAGAGCATTGGTCAGAATGAATATGTGATAAAGTAAACACAGATAGCTCAAGGCTGCAGAGTAAAGCCAAGCCTCAATATTGTAAAATGTTGTTGCTCCTGTCTTCTCTCTTCTGGTTTGTTTCTGAGCAAGAAGTGAGGATTTTATTCTCAAAAAATGCAATGGGCACAATGGAGCACGTATAAAAAATAAAAATAATAAATAAATAAAAAAATCCATCATAAAAAAATATTTTGCATTAGCATACCTTTAGGTATCTTAAAGACCACATGAAGAAAAAAAGAGTGTGATAGAATTTTCAACAACAAGCACTTAAAGGGCCCTATTTTAACGATCTGAAACGCAAGTGTCAAAGCGCGAAGCGCAAGTAAGTTTGTGGGCGGGTCTCGGCGCTGTTGCTATTTTCCCGGCGGGATAAATGGCTCTTGCGCCCGGCGCAAATCTAAAATGGGTTGGTCTGAAGTAGCTTCATTATTCATAGGTGTGGTTTGGGCGTAACGTGAAATAAACCAATCAGAGCGTCATCCAACATTCCCTTTAAAAGCAGGTGCGCAAGTTCCATTATGGATTGCTATTATTATGGCGTATTTACCAGGCGCACGCCAGGAGCGGTTCACAGCCGAGGAGACTGATGTTCTTGTAAGAGCAGTGAAAGACAGAGAAGTTGTGTTGTATGGGGATGGGAGAATAATTAGCCTGAATAATTTGTGAGCTAGTTTTATGCCTATTTTTTTCACATCTTCGTGGCACACCACAATGATTTCCGTCATCTCATGTGTTAATATTTTTTAGTGTAACAATTTATGATTTGCAAAAATAACTGTTGCATCTGTGTAGATTACATGAGCAAAGTGTATGCGCGTTGTGCACGCTATACATTATGGTCAAGCATGCGCCCTTAAAATAGCATAATGAACAACGCGCAACGCGCCACTGACTTTAGACTAGGTTTTTTCTGGTCAGTGGCGCAATTGTTTAATGGAACAACAAAATAGCACCAGGGATCGTTTGCGCCGGAACACGCCTCCTTTTTTGCGCTGAACCGCCCAGGCAGCGCAAGTTCATTCACTAGTTTAGCGACGTGCTTCTGTGGAGGGAAAAGCGCGCTTTGCGCGGGTGCAAAATAGGAATGACACATGCGTCGGTGTACAAAGTCAATTGCGCTGGGTGCAAGATAGGGCCCAAAATGTTTCCATTAGTTGTTTTTTTTTTGGAGCAGTTTGTAACAGACTTATAGGGATAGTTCACCCAAAACTGAAAATGTAATACCATCGTGTCATTCCAAACCTGCAACATCTTTGTTCATCTTCGTAACACAAATTAAGATGTTTTTGATGAAATCGGAAAGCTTTCTATAGCCGCAGTTCAACCATAATGAAAACAAACATAATGACTTTATTCAACAATTTCTTTCATTTCTTTCAATTTCCATGTCCATGTTTACTGTGAATTCATGAGAGTATCATGGTACATGCGTGTGAATTATTCTGCTTGCAAACAAGCCGCAGCGCATCCGTGTTCTACTGTATGTCAGAAATGTGTCATGTGTCGTGGTACTCTCGTGGTAGTTGCATTTCTGTCTATGGGAGGGTTAGAAAGCTCTCGGATTTCATCCAGAAATATCTTAAGCTGTTTCAAAGATGAACAAATCTCTTAGAAGTTTGGAATGTAGTATTAATTTTTATTAAAGATCAATCCCTTTAAAGGTAGAAACCTATTTTAGCTGGAAATATGTTGACATTGAAATGGAAATTTGATATGTTAAACATTCAATGAGATCTTTAACCACTGACTATAACTCAGTAGTTTAAGCCCTCGTTTAATTTTCTTATGACGACTCTTCCCCAGCTTCTCAAACTCTGCACTATTCACGTAATGGAAACTGACCCACTAGGTATGACTAATGTGGCTTTTGTTACTCTATTTCCCTTGTTGAATGACTCAGGGTCAGCTCTAATAAATGTTGCTCTCATTCAGATATGTGAAATGTGACAGTTGCGTTATGGGTAATAGGCCCTTGGAGTTGTATAGAAGTATAGAAACCTTTCAGGAAGTTTAAACAGAGAAACTGATGTGTTCTGTACAAACTGATAGACCTTGAGCAAGTTGAAGAAAAAGTCATGAACTTTTTCTTTCTTTCTTTCTTTCTTTCTTTCTTTCTTTCTTTCTTTCTTTCTTTCTTTCTTTCTTTTGTTCATTCCTTCACCACCTAATCACTTGACGTGTGAAAAAGGACCTTGTCCAAATGTGAATTATTTTCACTGCATTAATTGCAGAAAAAAAGATTAATATGGATTTTTTTATTGTAATATATATTTCATTTGATACTAGATTAATGATGAATACTCATAATGATACTTTAGTATACTAGCAGCACGACCATTTGTACAGTATATCATGTTTTAGCACAAGTTGTTTTGTGTACTTGTCACAATGCAGTGAGGCAAAGTTGGATCCGACAACAAACCTGCAGCTTGTGTGAGAGCGCAGGACAAAGCTGTTAATATTTCATATACAATGATGGAGTTTATATTGAAGTCTTAAAGGCACAACATCAAACATATAATTTTAATCGAAAGGGTCAGATAACAGTCAAAAGAAAAGAAAATTATGATTTTGGGTTCAAAAATCCTTGAGGCAAAACAGCTAAATGACAAAATGCTCGGTGACACTTTGCATTACACATAAGTCCAGAAGATGACAAACAAAGATTCAGTGTGTCGTCTGTGTACATTTGTGTTAAGTTGTGCACTCGCATATGCATTAGCATCTTCATAACATCAGTGAACATTTTTTTTTTCCCTCAGGCTAATGTACTGTATATTAATATCTAGCCAACCTGTAACTGCTTTCTAATATGGTAATGCGTTTACACTGTGTTGCCCGGGACAGTATGTAGCATTAAGCTAGCAATGTTTTCAGCTAATTCTGTATTCTCCCTCTACAGTATATGAAATCAGTATGACCATACATATATTTGCATGTGTGAGAGAAGAAAATATGAATGACATTTTTTTATTTTTTTTATTTTAGTTTATTGAATATTGAGTTTTAAAATGTTGATTCATTGGATCAAAATCTAACCAAATCCATACATTTCAGTCGTTAGTATATTTGACCATTGTTGTTTTTTTGACACAGTTTTCACACTGTGAAGTCTTTGTGATCGATTATAATACTCAGAAACCACATCAGCCACATGGGACACAAGCATTAGATCGGCATCAAACTGAGAAGCCTGATTAATGAGTGTCAGAGAGCATATTATGCAACAGAACTTAAAATATAACAGTAACATTGTTGTTAAAGTTTTGGTTCATACTCATCTGAAGCCTGCAAGGTTTGGGATAGCGGTGTGAGGTGGTGTGTGATAGAGATTTATGTGTGTTTTCTGGGTATGGCTAATGAGCTTTGTTCCCCTCCGTAATAACTGATGATTGTGTTCATCACCTCATCAGACCGTCTGGAACAAACAAATAAAGTCATGGTTTCTCCCTCCGTGACAGTTTCACACCCTCATCGACAGGGATTTCTTATGTGTGTGCTTTGACCCTGAAGTGTTTTATACTTGGCTTTATTAAAATTATGCAAATTCACATGTAATGAGAAATGTTTTCTCAGATCGGTATGGTGCCTCTCTGAGTGTGTGTGTGAGCACGGTTGGGTGCATACTTTTGTGCATGGCTGTTTCAGATGACAGAGATTTTCAGCTCAGCAGGGTCAGGAGAGAAGCACAGGGGGGCTATAAGACTGATTCAAGACACTCAGCATGCTTGTCTGTCACAAAAATACAAGACGCTTTCATCGCACAACAGAATTGTGTAGTCCTATGACGTTCTGTTGTAGCTGATCAATTTGTCTGACATTTATATCCAATGCATGCTTAGCCCAAAGTATACAGAACAAAACTATGGGCAAGCTTGGTGTCATTCAGGGGTGCCTTTTGAAATGTCTTAAATGTCTTAAATGTTGACAAAATCTACTTTTTGCAGATGTATAGTGCTATTCAAAATTCTTTAAGATTGTATTTTTTTATATTTTTGAAAGAAATATCTTTAATGCTAGCTAATTTAACAAAACTGTTAAATATTATTAAGATTTTTTTTAGGAATCATTCTAAAATGCTGATTTGCTGTTCAAGAAAATTGTTTTAATATTAGCAGTGTTGAAAGATTAGTATCAGTGTCAATGTTGGACTGATTATTTTGGTTGAAACCACACATTTTTTAGAAAGTTAAACATTTTAAGTGTGTAAAATATATATATATATATATATATATATATATATATATATATATATATATATATATATATACTGTATATACATATATATATATATATATATATATATATATATATATATATATATATATATATATATATATATATATACTGTATATATATATATATATATATATATATATATATATATTTTTTTTTTTTTTTTTTTTTTTTTACACGCCCACTGCTGGAGCCTTTTTCGTTCTCGAGTCAAGAACTGGTTGTGGTTTTCGGATCACCAGTACACTGAACTGAGAACCGTTTCTGTCGGACGCGTCCGATCCGAGAACCGAGGAGCTGATGATACTGCGCATACGTGATTCAGTATGAAGCAGACTCACAGAGCGCGTCTGAACAAAACTTCTTTTTGGTGATTGATTCTGAACTGATTCTGTCCTAATGTTATGAACTCTGTCCACTGGAATGCTATCGCTTTTAATTTAAAACGGTTATTTAAAACAATTACTTATCAAACAGATGGAATTAGAAATAAAAGCCTGCCTCTAATAAAAGCCTGTTACTTTCTGCAGTTCAGGTAAATAAAGGCCCCTGCTTTTAATATGACAAAAATCCGCAAACATTTAATATCCGCAAACAAACTAAAGACCATTTTAAAACAGTTGCTACCTAAATGTGACCCGTCACAAATAAATTCACCAAGTTTTATGTAGAAAAACAGCAAATAACAAATAAAATTAGCATCAATATGTACTTTTTGTTTACGTAAACTTTATAATAATAACATTAAAAATGATGGCCACATTTGAAAGATTAAAGATTTTTTTATAAAAAGATAAAACTAACATATTTCAGCCTCTAAATCATTTTTATAAAAGTCAAAAATTATAAAATACTGACATTTACAATGCAAATTCTCCTTTATTATTAATAGTATGCGGTCCAATTTTTCCCGTTGTGTCTGTCGTTTCTATGCAGGGGGTATGGCTTATCTAAATGAGATGTAAATGAGCCCCATTGTCACTCGCAGCAGTGAGAACTGCACAATCTTCAGAAGCTATTTTCTGCTTTTTGAGCTTTTTTGAGTGGCTACCTTCAAATGGCCACAACTTCTCCAAATATTATCAGATTTCCATGTGTTACACATCGTTGGAAAGCTTGGAGACTACACTTTCAGAATCTGTGAATAACTCAAAATGCCCCAGAACCGACTTGTGTCCCTACTTTTCGTGATTGGTCACAAATGTTCTAAACGTTATCACCAAGACAGTCATTTTATAATATGGGTTAAGTCTGTGTTGCAGTCAGAAACAGAAAACCACACATTAGCATGGCCAGGTGCGAAATTAGCATTCTAACCCTGACAAGTTTAGCTGTCTGTCCAGCGTCTCACAACCTTCATTTCCAATCACCCCAACTGTCTGAGGACCCCAGGGGCGTGATGGGAGGAAAACAGAGAGATGTAATGAGTATAGACAGCAGCGAATTACCATGTGCTGGTCTTTATTTTCTAGTTAACCTGCTTATAAGGATGATGGATGATTCCACTGAATGGATTTCAGCATGAAGTCTTAAACAGACCCTGGATATGTGATAGTTTTATTGATCATTTTTCGTAATTACTCACCGGATACTTCATATTATCAAGCCTTTTTTTTTTTTTTTTTGGACAAACAGGTAATCTTGCGCCAAACTCCCATCATTAGATGATCCAGGAGTTGACATTTTAGAGAGCCACAGTTAGCCACATATAATATTTAATGAATGAAAACATAAAATATCATGTTGAGCATTAAGAATAAGAAGTGCTAAACTCATCTTTAATGCTAAGTACTGTTTACATGTGTAGAAATATGTGCCGTGTTATTTGACGCACTCCCTGGCGAGTTTCTGTTGTGACAGTAGCAGAGATAAATCAGTCTGCTTAATTTTGTAATTATTTTGCAATTAAAGTTGATAGCATCAGGCAAATATAATCTTACTCTTTTCTTTTAACCTTTTGATGACACTGGAGAGACAACGGCATGCTTTGAAAATAAACACAACAGCATGTGGGGAATCATTTTATGTCTTATACAGAATGCAGGGTTGAATGGTCTAGATTGCATCATTAGGAATAAGAAACCTATTTAAAAGCACATATAAAAACCTAAGAGTCAGTGTCTCCTCTCATCTCATTCATGTCTCATTAGCTCTAGTTTGTCTTGAGGTAATTGTGTTCCAATTAATTGCTGTGTCCCAAAATACACACAAGTGCACCCAAGAGGGGCTGACGTTTGACTGGCATGAGCCCTAGAGCAGAACCAAACCAGGCAACACCATGAACAAGTGTGAGAAGTGTTACTTCCAACTGCTAAAGAAACAGAGAACCGCAGAAGGCTATGAATCACTGCCTCTGAACACGAATGACTGCAAGAAATTAGACTGCAAGATTTGGCTCTGATAAAAAAAAAAAAAAAAAAGAAAGAAAGAAAAGAAAAGTATGACATTTATGTTGTGAATTAATTGTATTGTTTGTCAATATTTGGTGACGGAAACCCCCGCATGAAGACCATTGAAGACAGCACTGAATAGACTGTACAAAAAGTGTATTTTAGATGCCAATTTATTTCCATGAGACAACACTAAAGATAAAGAGAATCTGTAAGAAGTAGATTTAGGAGTTGTTTACACAGGATTCCATCTGTAATGTTTTTTTCTTTTTTTTTACGTTGGTCTATGTACTGTAAAGTAAATATGTGCTAAATAAAACAATAACTGCTTGATTTTGTTGTTTGCATGGTGTTTTGTAGAGAAGATGATGAACTGGCCTTCAGTGGGGTTCAGCAAGACACGTTTCTTGTGGTTGTTAATAAAAATTTTACATTTCATTTTAAAATACTATTTAATTGTAATTGTTTTGTTTTGTTTTCGACGATCTAGAGAAATGCTTTCAATTCCTCAGCTTACACTTGTTGATAACAGTTGACAATTTATTTATTTATTTGTATTTTTTTCCCTTTTTGTTTAGTTTTGTTTTGATTGACAGTTGTTGACAATTGTTTTGTTTTGTTTTGATGATCTGTATAAATACTGTCAACTACTCTGCTCACATAACTCATGTTTATAATGCTATAAAATATTTATATTTTAAGAGTGCTCTTCATTCACAAGAATAAGAATGCGCTTCATTCGAACTTCCTAAACATTTCATAATCCTGAAAATAATTACAGTTTCCAAAGAATAAATTAGCACTTGTGATGTTTGTAAGGTTTTTTTTTTTTTTTGGTGAGAGTTACTTTACAAACCTGAGAGAGAGACTCGTCCTTGTAACTCACAACAACAAACAATGTTTGGAATTACATGAATGTTTTACCTAGACTGTTTTGCACATTACAAGCAGAATACACCACATAAAGGGAAGCAAACTCAACCACCTGCAGTGATGGAGTTTGTGCACAGCATTCATGTATTGCAAACATGCAATGAGACCATTAAAATGAGCAGAATGTGAAAACATCCTATCATGAGGCCCATGTGTGCTTGAGTAATAGTCGAGAGACAAAACAGAGCACCGCCCCTTCACTTTGAAGCCCACACTGCATGTAGACCATATATTTATTTCATTCAGTTGAAGCCTTTTTTCCAGTTTTATAACCACACAGGGCCATATTGTGATTCCGATTTTAATTAACAGTTCAACCTTTGTTCAAAAGATTAGCAAGAACATGTTGAAAAATATGAGTTTGAGCAGAACTTTAAACTTACACATACATAATTTGGCTCTAGTTTAGCTTTTTGACTGTCTGCTGTGTAATTGGATAAAATATGATTGTTGTATGTTCATATGAATCAAAATCTTGAAGTATATTAGTTACAATGGTCATTATTGGCTTGCTGGTTCCTTATAGTGAGAAATTAATTATTAACTTTAATATGATGACAGCAGATCCGGTGTTAACTCTTCTCCCCCTCTCTCTTTCACAAATATGATTCCTCTTCTTTTCATCTCTCTTTTAGGATCACATTTTGTCATCTTCCATTTCAAAGTAAGTGGCTTTACGTGGGGACAGAGCGTGGAAATACACACATAGTGAACATCGAATCCTTCGTTTTGTCTGGATATGTCATCATGTGGAACAAGGCCATAGAACTGTGAGTATAAGTGTAAATCTAATATTTATTTTATTTTAATATCAAAGTCAATGCTGCTAACATGACTAATGAATACCTAATTAATACAATACCAGAGCACCCATGTGATCAAATGATACGTGTATCTAGTAAAAATGATGTGGGGCTACTAAGTCATCTGGAGTATGAAACAATTATAAATGCAGTTACAAATGTAAATTTACATTTACATGGAGGAGTATTATAAAGTTCTCATTTTCATAATAGCAAAATAATTCAATTAAAAAAGCTAATACAATGGGAAAATGCATTACCCATCTATTGATTTCTGGTTATTTTTAAACTTGTTTATTGAATTATGCCTTCGGGAGTTCATAGATATATTGACAATTACATTAGATGCATGCATTTTTATTTATTTATTTATTTTTAATCCAAAACAACTTGCATTCAAGGTACACATTTCTTTCATTTCTTGCTTTCCCTGGGAATTGATCCTATGACCTTGCTGTACTGTTAAAGCTGATAGATTTATTTATTTATTTATTTTTGTTTACATTTATGCATTTAACTAAATTAAATTAGCTAAATTAGGAAACTAGCTTTTTATTTTATTCATTGTATTCCTATTATACTATTCCTTTTAAAATAACTTTTTTTATTGTGTTCTTGAGATTAAGGCAGTATGTCTCTTTAGAAATAAAACATGTCTCTGTGTTTCTGCACATCAGAAGTCCTTCAGGTCATTGTACAGGTTCTAAGTATCATTGCTACGGAAGAGTGAAGTCTAGGTTCTTTGAAGCACTAGTTCATGTTTTCCAAAAGAAGTGCCTCAAGATAAATTTTTTCATTTCTTATTTTGAGAGTCACAATGAAATCATCACCAAACCTAGGCTTTACACGTACACTTGCGAGGCTTTACACGTACACTTGGCATTAACATGCAATCACCGTGATCCGATCAGGCAGATCGTTTCATCAGTCAATCAGAACGCGGCATGTTTACACTTGGCAACACCAACTGACTTTTCTGCAGATGGCTGGATTGCGTTTGCATTACACTGAGATCTGATCACAGTGTGTCCTTGACTACCTCTGGACCAGGACATGTATATGTTTCGATGTGTATGTGGACAACATCCGGATACAGGTCTCATGTTAATGTCATGTGTAAACGCAGCCTGATTGTCACTCTCCATGTATCTTAAGGATTTGATCTGATTTCTGTAACTTAAACACATCGCAAAATCCACAATGACAAAAAATGCAAACCACATCCTGGCAGAGGAATAATTAAGTAATCACATTTTAACATTTCAAACCCCAAAAGATGTGTTTAAGCTACAATTTTAGAAACACTGAAACACACAGACAGCCATTGGTTTACACACATCTATGACACTTTTCATGAATAAATGTGTAATTCAACACCAACACCTTACTCCCATGAGTGATAATCTGGCAAGCAAATAGCTTCTGCATGTCAATCAAGTCTCCTTTTACACAAGCGACTCTTGGTGGTATCTCCCCTGTCAGACATTTACGTTAGTATTGAGTAACCGTAGATGTATTTTCTGAAGGACATGTAGATCCCCTGTCACCTACTTTTGACCCACTACAAATCCTTTACCCACAATCCCCTCACCTCCTCAAGTAGCTCAGTGGCACATTGAGTGAGTGCTAGTATATCTGTATTTTTTCAAATGAGAGAAATTGATCCTAGTATTTGATTATTCTGAAGGGCTATTCAAAGGTGCTTGATGGTAAATGCACCAATTTCTTTCTTTTATTCAAGTTTTTCTGCTCAGAAGTGGTTTAATGATATGAATTAGTACATGTTGCTGCAGTTATATAAAAGAACTGTTTAGGGTTATTTAAGCTATAAGGTATTGTGAATTGTCATGTTGTGTCATATCATTGCACCTGCTGCATCCATGGTACAGCAGCAAAGTTACTTGATTATTACGCCGGAATGAGAGTATAGTTCCTAGCCATATCGGCCTAGAAAATCGAAACTTTTGCCCATATGTTTGCAGGACCTCGCAGATCACATCTGAACTTTCCTGTGTTCCCATTCTAGTTTTTGTTCTCCGTTGACATGTCTTTACTCAAATTCACTCAAAATAAAAATTTAACAGGCAAATATAAATAATTTGGGACCGACCGAGCAGTTTTAATGAGCAGCAGCTCACAATCAGCTGTCTAACTCAGAAAGACATGACAGCCAGATTAACCAATTATGATCAAAGCAATACGGTAAAACAACCAATGGGAATTGTTTCAGAGAGGTAATGCAGCAAAATCTTGTAAAAAAAAAAATAAATAAATAAAAAAAATCTACATTGATTTACAAGTGTTTTTGTTAATCTTTTTCAGTCATTTAGCATTTAACATTTTTCAACGTTGTTCCAATGTTGAAATGACATGTCATTATTAGTTACTATCTGCAATCAAAATTGAAGACTTAAGAAATTTGTGAAACTTTATGAGTTTATATATATATATATATATATATATATATATATATATATATATATATATATATATATATATATATATATATTCTAAAATTTTATATGTTATTAATATTTCCCTTTCCTCTCAGGTGTAATCTATTCCAAATTTCCTGCTACTTTTTAAATATTAACATCATACTAATGCACTGTGCACAACCTCGAGGAGTAGGAAATTGAAAACAAAGAGTGGAATTGATTGAAGTGGACTGATTAGAGAATACTTTGAGCTTGGAAATTGCTGCTGCTCTACTGCACTCACACTCTTCATAGGATACTATTGTGCTACCATGGTACATGAACAAAAACACTGGTACTTTACAAAAAAATATTTATATATTTGATTTTATCGCTTAATATATCTCAGCCCATGAAAAGAATCACACTATTTCTTATGTCATATAACACATCATAATTTTGTGTAATATTATGGTGTGCAGGTTGATTTCCCTCCTGTTTATACATGGCACTTTCTGTCATGGCTTTCATGACAATTTTATATGTTCTATAAACCTGTCAGGTTTTAAACAGGAAAGCAGCCTTTTTTTCAGCAGTGTTTGAGAATAGCTGAAGATGAATGCATGCACACACTTGTGTTATTGAGAGAATTCCCCTTTACCGAGGCAAAGTGCAGCTCATTTCAATAAATGAATATGAATAAATATAAACATGGCCTCTGTGCGCCAGCAGCAGGCGTCCTCTGATGGAAATCAAGTACAAGGATGGAAGAGAAGCCAGAGATTTGTTTTTCTTCCTCTTGACTCACACACGAATAAGTGAGGCAGATGAAACCCGGAGAAGGCATGAACAAGGTGTGAGGGATTAACTGAGATCCTGTAACCTTATAACCTTCAACAATCCTCACTGTGCTGCACTGAAATCAGCTGCCTTCAACCTGCAGTACTCACGCCAGCAGATCTGTGTTATTTTTTTTTTTTTGTTATTTTTTTTTTTACCAGAACCCTTCAAAGTCATATGGAGCAAGATATCACGTCCTTTATTTTTGTGGGACAAACTTCAAATGTACAGCTCATCTGCCATGAGGAACATCACTGCATGTGGCATGCACTTGTCTCGATTCTGCACACAGTTTATCTTAAACCTCCATGCCTGTTCTGAAAATATCTGAAGGGCTTGCCTAGCACGCTGGGATCCCTGATCCTAAACATAATCAGTATTCCATGGATCTGCCTTGCAGCAGTAAGCTAACGTCACGCCTACATTTCCAAGTAATCTGTTTTAGACTTTCAGCATCTTCGTCAAATGCTATGGAGGAATTTCATGTTCTAGGTCATGCTGCACATTTAAAAATGTGGATTGTCTGTTACGATTTTCAAATCGTTTTATACAAGACTGATGTTTTTTACATAACTTAGCCTCTAATGGTTCTCTGGATATTTCAGGAGCTTGTCAGTGCCTCAAGCCTATTAAGAATTTTAATGGTTTTTATTTCCCAGAATTTTCTTGCATTCTTATGTTAACTAGGTTTGTTTACCCTTATAAAAATAAGCTAAAAGCTATTTGTTAAAAGCTCTGGTTCTTATTATATCTAATGATTTGTTGATTGATTCATGTATTGATTGATTAATTTATCAGCTCAAACAGTCCTTATAGATAGATAGATAGATAGATAGATAGATAGATAGATAGATAGATAGATAGATAGATAGATAGATAGATAGATAGATAGATAGATAGATAGATAGATATGGCACCAATCTTGTTTGTGTCACACAAAATGCTGTGCAAACACACTACTATCAAGCAGAAAATGCCCTGCGGTATCCCTAAGCTTTTCAAATCACGCTCGCCAAATTGCAACCAACCAATTTCCGGTTCTTCACCATAATATACAAAGCTATTATCCTGAATGAGATTGCTGCTACCATTGCCACGGCAACCATCACAAGCTTTGAAAGCACTTCAGTGACTCTTATCAGAGCCTTTGAAGTTGGACTCAAACAGAAAGAGCGCTCTCACAGCTAGCGAGCTAGCATTAGCATGCGCCTCACGTTTGCTTTCAAATGATGAGTTAACAATAAATGAATAAATGTTTTGGGATTTGATGACTTAATAGGATGCAAACAGTAGTCTAGCTCTGATCTGCACTGTGAGCTGCTGTATATGCGTCTCTGTGCGCTTTTGCCAGAGGCTTGTGCGATCACACAGGTAGCGAGAGAAGATAAGGTGAGGGAGAAGAGGCTTGTCTTCCTTTTTCAGCTGATAAGCAAAGGCCTCCTGTTCTCAATTTACTTTTCTGTCATTGGCCTATGTAAACACACACGCACACACACACACACACAGACTCACACTTATCCTGGGCTCTTTTACTGCCAGGCTATGGCCCACTTTACACAGACACAGAGCCAAACAGTGTCTTACACAGCGACTGTCTGTCTGCTTTCTCAGACAGCTAGACAGGTGTAGAGAAGATTGGCCATCACTTTGTAAAGAGGACAGTTTCGGAGGGTTCATTACTGATTGTAACAAAATGGAAATTGAATATAATTGATTCATTTGATAAATGAATATTCATTTCATTGAGATAAAATGTGCACATTTTCAAGTCAAAATTGCAAATTCAAAATAATCACTTGAACTTTTTGAAAATAAGGTGGTTGAAATAGTCAGTAGAAAGACAGAAAGAAAAAAGCCTATTATACAAATATATAATTGATGGGGGAGGAATTTAAATAAACAGAAGATAAATAGTCTGTTGGTCTGAGATAGAAAATTTGCAAGTTAGAACCATCCCAAAATTATTTAATCGGTTTTAATAGCATATTGAGAATGAGGCTGAAGTAGTCTTCAGTGAAAAGAAGAACAAAAAAAGTCTATTATACAAAGACAAAACTGATTGCAGAGAAAAGTTAGTAAAAGTAAATTCAGTAAATTAATAGTCTGTGTGTTTGAGGTAGACCATTTGCACATTTTCAAATCAAAACTGTCCCAAAATCATTTAAATAACAAATTGAAAAGGTTTTTTTTTTTTTTTTTTTTTGAAGGAGGTGGAAGAAATAATCAGTGGAAAGCTATAAGAAGGAAAAAAAATCTATTATACAAAGATATAATTTATTTGAGAGGAAAGTTAAATGGCCTGCTGTGTGTTCTTTTAGACAGAGATGAAGAGAGGGAGAGGAGTATATTATGGCAATCTCACAATGACTATCAGTGTGTTAGATCACAATAACAGGTCTCATAGAGTGAGCAGAGACAAAGTACAGCTGAGAAGTGAATCAGCACTGCGCTGGACATTCCATCAGACTCAAATTAGATTTGAAGCCCAGCAAGACAGAGACTCGTTTGGGGATGACATATCTGTCCTATATCCTTTCTGCTGTTGTCTTCCAGTAATGTAATCACTCTTTTTTATCATTTCTTGAACCTGCAAGCAGTCAAAGCACTCTCCAAAGGTCGCTCTTTTATCTCTTGGGGTGATGTATCCCTGGCTGACTTAAAACTGTTTGATTTTGGTCTTGGAGTCACATCTTCAAACAGATTTCCAACAGTTAGCTTATAAATGCAATAACTTATCCACCAAAGTCATTAGTGAATAACTTCATTTAATTCAATTATGAATTCATGTAAATTAACTGATTAAAAAAAAAAAAAACACAATCCCTCATTCAAGTATGTGTTAGAAAAAGAAAAAAAATGGAAAATATTTACAGTAGCTGATAAAGTTTGTATTTATTTTTTATTAATTTAAAATTGTATTTAGTGTAAACTGATAAAAATAGATATGTGCAGTCCTCTTACACTAATTGTAAATAAATAAATATAACAATAATCCCTTTTACAGAGCTCTAAAGCTTACTGGTATAAAATGAAGAATTAGGAAGAGGAGGCTTTACAAGACGAAAAAAAAAAGCACTGCTTAATCCCAGAGTCAAGAAAAGAGCTGTTGCAGAAATGGAGTTATTATGATGGACAGGTCGTGGTCTGGTGGAGTTGGAGGTCAGTCGATTATGAGAACTGGTGTGGATCGAAGCAGTCTGTAAGGCTGAAGATGAAGGACTATTGAAGTGGATGAGGTGTTTGTGCTGTGGCTGTGTGCCGATGGGATATAACAGCACACAAAAAGCTGCCTGGTAGACCTTACATACATCTCATTTAATATCTACACTTCATTTAATATCTACACTTTGTAATCTTCACTGCTTAATTTTAATGAAGAATCTCAGTCGACAATGTTGTTTTCTGAAAAGAGCTTCAACAAAATCCACGTCTGATAATTAATGAAGAATCAAAGCTGCATTTTTTTCTTTCGACATGAAAGTAGCACTTCAAAAGATCCTACCAGACTTTGTTTTGCTTCGAGCCCAGACGGCAGAATTTTCTAAAGACATGTATTTTAGTTGACAAGCATGGTGCTTCTTTGCCATTTAATCTACAAATGTGTGTGTGTGAGCAAAAAGTTCATCGTTTGTCTGGTTAGTTTGTTCCATTTGGCCCCTGATAGATAATGCAACATCATGGACGCAAAAATCTTCTTTTTCTTTTTTTGATAGCATTTAAAAGTAGCTGTCTATTCTGATTTTCTTTCATTTTTAACAGCTCATAATATTTGGAGCTGCCACTAAGATGAATGAGAATGCAAAGTTGTATAGACCTCCTAGGTTTGAGTTTACATTGCAAGTAAGTGAGTGGAGAGGGCATAGAATTTAGGTCACAAACTAGCTTGTGCATTTGTCCTCTTGTTACCTTATTTTGCTCAAGGCAACTGAATCTCTTGCAGCCTCAGCAGTATGGAAACAAGAATGATGAGTTGACAAAAGTATCCTCTGCTTTCTGCAGGGGACATGTGATGACTGTCTCTCATGGGAAGCCTGACAGATAAGGCATATGTACAACTGAATTATGATTATTATCTGATTAACTTCTCTCTCCTTTTTCTTTTTCTTTTTTCTTTTTCTTTTTTCTTTTTACATGGCAATTGATAAGTTGGTTAAATGAGTTTCTTTGCTGCTATAGTGCCAGACTTCAATATGGCTGGAGGCATTATGGGATGTTTTGGCTTTGGTTGGCCAAGCATCTCATAACGTCTTGTCAAATAACATTTGAAGTAGCAGACACTGACATAGATGGGCTTCTGTTTTTGTGTATGTGTGTATGCATCATTTTTTTTTTCTTTAAGAGGCAGACTGGCAGTCCTACTTCACTTTATGCTCTAGGCGACAAAAAAGCATATATGTGTCTTAAATTCAATATATGTGTGAGACATGTTATTCTCGTCGTGCAGATCCCAACCTAATATATAACTCTTTTTTTTATATATATATATATAATCCAAGAACAATTGCAACTTGAACTTGACAAGTGATCGCCATGCTTTTGTTGCATGAAAAATAGCAGCTTTGACATTTTAATAATAACTCCAAGAGATTTGTCAAGTTTTTGACATGAGGGTGAGTAGACAATGACAGTATTTCTAGTAGGCCCGTAAAGATGGGGTAGTCAACTTTTTAACTTTATTTTTTCTACAATAACTGTTTTCCATTTAATTCATTGGACGGTGTCACATATTAAAATAAATGGTAGGTCTATTTGCAAATAGTTATTTTATTTTATAATAAATAAGTAGCTGGTTTTAAACCGTTTTGGTTATATTTCACCTAAATATATAACAATTCTTAAATTATATTTGACTTGTACACCAGGAAAGACAAGTGATAGCTTAAATATGTCAGCGTTAATGATAAGCACAAATGAACTATTATTTCAATTAAGCAGTAAACTATGATTATGATTATTATTATTATTATTTGATTTATGTTATATTTTTATGTTAGTGGTGCTAAAAATGCATCAGTAAAAGTGCATCAGTGTTATGTGTGTGAAGTGTGTTACGGTGTGGAGTTTTGAAGACCAGGTGTGATGGGCCGTTCTGTACCATAAAGTCCAGGGTCATTTGTAAGCTCTGAATGGGAATGATGTCTCTGTGTGTGTGTGTGTATGTGTGTACTTGTATAAAAGTCTTTTGTATCGTCCTTGCTCTGACCATCACTTTACAATTTTTCCATCTCTCTTGTACTTGGCACATTCTCACACATTAAAGTAAATTCACTGGAGGCTGTCAGAGCACATTTTCTATCCTGTTGCTCTTCGATTTTGAAAAACTACTGAAAAAAAAGAGACCTTGATGTGTCCAATTCTGCTAAAAAGACTTTTAGACCATTCTAACATGTTGTCTGACAAAAGTCTTCTTCTTAATTGTATCTATTAATTAATTTATTCAGTTTAATGTTTGAACAGCAATACACTCATTTTCTACTAAAGCTAAAAGGAATACATTACTTCAAAACCAGAGAAATTATCATTAGTGCATTGACTTCTGTATTATTATCCCCCCATAAAATGATACAAGGCCATTATTTCGGCCTTGATGTATTTCCTGTTGAAACAGGATGTTTGTGCTCAGTATATCCAGAGGAGCTCATCCATTTTAGAATCAGCCAATAGAAGTAAAGGACTGTACAGAAAATTGTACACGTGTGTATCTGTTGAAAGTTTATTTTTGTCAGCTTGAATTTGTGAGCCTAAAGATGACCTCAGAGCTAACAGAAATGAATATAAGCCACAAGCTCAGAAAATGTGTCATTTCCAGCGCCCTGTTATCTTTTGAAGGAATTTTTCTTTTTCTCTCTTTCTCAGATCAACAAAGACACATCCAGGTCCTGTTGTTCATCTGAGTGACAGTCCAAAAGATGAGGGAAAGGTGAGGAAAGCATTTCTTCTTTTTGCTCATTTTTCACCTGATCAATGGCTCAAAACTTTTGAGAAACTAGTTAACAAGTTTACCACTACAACAACAACAACAACAACAACAACAACAACAAAACATTAGTGTTCCTATTCCTAAGTGTGACTGCTGGAGTTCTTTATAAAAGGTATTTTGCATGCAGTGACACAGTTCTGATTCATTAACACTCATCAGGATACACACACACGCACGCATACACTTGTTATGTGACCTGATGTTCACCCCGACTACTGGTGTTAACATCTTGTATTGAGGATGCATGCTAAAAACCTCTCTCATGCTCTCACAAAATCAGAAATTAACATTCATTTGAAGGAATAGTTTAGTCGAATAATTAACATTTTCTCATCATGTACTCACCCTCAATTTTTTTCGACCCTGTATGTGGAGATAATAGGCAGAAAGTATTAAAAGTTTTGCAATGAAAATATATATTCATACTTCATGCACTGTATGTTAGGTCTACAATAGATATTTTGGCCTAACGTCTTGTTTTATGTTTTCTGGAAGGAAGAAAAACATAATATACAGGGTTGAATGACATGAAGGTGAGGGATGAAATGTTCGTTTTTTGGGGGGAATCTGTTTCTTTAAAGCATTTCTATGATCTGCTATCTCCAGGAGGAGGCATGACATTTTGGAGAGAGTATCTTGAGGTCATCTTCCAGAAAAAGAATGTTACATGCTGTTGTAGTCACAGCAGGTCAGATGCATTATGGGAACTGATACGGACGGGCTTAGGGGACCAATAATGGAAGACAAAACACAAAATGTCCTGTAGCAGACACAAATATAAGAGGTATAAGAATTCTAATTGAAGGAAGAACGATTAAAATGTAATGAAATTGCAGTTTAGTAAATTTATTTTCCTCTCATTCCAATTCAAAGTCCAGTTCAACTTCTTGTAGTGTGTTGCCAGTGCAGTTCAAATTCACACACATGAACTGAAAGGGAGACAGTTCTTAAATTCACAATTTTTCCCCAACATCTGTGACAGAGAGAAGAGTCTGTTTTGGTCAGCGCTTGCTCCATCATGTCCAGTTAAAGAATAAATGTGCCCAATCACCAGTGTGTCTGTTTTGTTCTGAACCAAAACAGCCAAAAGGCTCTTGACATTTGTAACACACACTCTTACCTCTGTTTCCAATATTTATTGCCATTCTGTTGGGATTCATAGACTCCTGTTTCTCTCTCTCCTTTGTGTGTGTGTGTGTTCCTCAGTTGCTGATAGGTTTCGAGAGTGGTACAATAGTAATGTGGGACTTGAGGGCCAAAAGAGCTGACTTCAGGATATACTATGATGAGGTGAGTGTCAAGTTTTTGTCATTTATACTATGTATTTGTTTGCATAAAGCTGCTTACGGTATATATTATAATATATACACTATTATTCAGTTTTGGAAGAGCAATTTTATTTTTTTCATTTACTTTTTTTTTTTTTGGGATAGAAGTCGCTATATATATATATATCGGAATTTAGCTTTTTTAACATATCTTATTAAAACTGAATTGAAAGTCTGTCATGACAAAGCTAAATTATTATATCTGATTCTTATGAAATCATTCCATAATGTTGATTGTTGCTTGAGAAATTTATTATTGTTATTATTAAAGCTGAAAAAAAAAAGATTTGCTGCTTACAATCTTTTGGATTTTGGAGAAAATATTAATGCTGATTTGTATATTCATTTATGTACATTCTTTTAATCTGAAAAAAAAAAATATATATATATACTTTTTTATTGTGTGAAGTGATTATATCTGAAAATACAGACATATATGTTTGATATTCATGCTCTTTCTTTGTCTCTGTGTGGGTGCACAGTCTCTATTTTTGTGTGCGTATTTGTGACCCGAAAGCTCCAGTCTATCATCTTGTTATAATCCAGCCCTCAGCCAAAAACAAGACAGACAGAAATAAATTGGTGAAAAAAAAGGCTATATAAATAAAAAATGACGTCTTTTTTGCACTCCATTGTCCAAGTAAATTTGCTTTTGGTACTAAACAGTTGGCTCATCTGCTCATTTTTTCCACACTGTTGCTGATTTACAACAATACTGAGCACTAAGTCACTTTTCTGATTTAATTTCCCTCCTTGTGCCATGTGGATCTGTTTAGCATAATCACTGCTTGGCACACAACTTTATCTTTCTTCTGAAAGAGGAACAGCCTCCTGCAGCCAGCTGCTCGCATTCATCCTTCCAAAACATGTTTCAATCACAGCGCCCCTTGGCTCACAGCAGCACGCACAAAACCTCCCAAAAACTCACCCTTTTCTCCTTCCAACCCTCTACTGCGGGTTTCAATTCGTTGACGGCGCCCTCTGATCATCTGTCAGCACCGCCTGTACAGAGGCACCGTCGCTCGCAAAGCGTTTGTCAGAGTGGGTAAATGGAAATGTCTAGGGGCCTGCTAATTGCTACTTTAGATGCCCGTCTGGTAGCACACATGTGTGGAAAAAAAACATACTTTTAATAGAAAGGACTTTGAACGAGAGAGTGAGGGAAGAGGAGAGATACTGCGAGGAAAAAGACAGGATGGAATAAAAAGAACGACACAAAGGGATATTTTTGTTCGTGTTGAAAGAAATAGGAATAGATTTCGAAAGGTACAAAAATCTCTTTCCCTCACATTCATTTCAACAAATAGACTGAACACAGAACAACCCCTATCCTGATATTAGCACCATCATGACTATTTAAATTACATTTTGGCAGATTTTTTCGGTATGTCTCTGAATAATATAGAATATCAGCATCACATATTGTCATACACACTCCTAACAAACATCAAATGAATCTGACTCTGATATCATTTGACTTATTATTTACTGTGTGACATTAGTGAGGTAGATGAGTGGAGATCAGGCTGCTTTGATGGTGGAGTAACTACTGATATCGGATTATTGACTCTCAGATGGATGAAGGTCTAGAGAAAGAGAGAGAGAGAGAGAGACTTTCACAAGCAGGAACAATTAGTCATGTCTTCAGTTCTCGGATTTCTCTAATTTCCGGAGCTAAATTGACGATACACACATGTGACAGGCAGCATCTCTGAATTTCTTTTTTTTTCTCTTTCTCTTTTTTATAGTTACTTCTCCGTCTTCCTCCCTATTGCTTGTTTCTTAGTTTTTTATTCAATACATTTTCATTTATCAAAAATACAGTATTTTCTTTTATCAAAGTGTGACATTTTATTACAATTTAGAATATCTCTAGAATATCTCTAGAATATTTCTTTTATATTTTCTATCTATCTATCTATAGATATCTTACTCTGATCTAACATTATAATACAAATGTATTGTGTTATGATCTGGCCATCATTTAAAATGTTGATCGATGTAGTCCTGATGGCTTCTCTTCTGGTGTCTCTCTGTCAGGCCATTCACTCAGTAAGCTGGCATCACGAGGGGCGGCAGTTCATGTGCAGTCATTCTGACGGCAGTCTGAGCATGTGGAATCTGAGAAACACAGCCAAACCTTTTCAAGTCACCTTCCCTCATGGTGGGTACACACATATGCATGGGCCTTTTTTCACATGTTAATAATAATTAGTACAAAACTAGTAAAACTAGTGGTGAGATTAAGGGATGTAAAAAATGGTTACGCAGAATAAGGCATTAATTTACTAATACTAAAAGTAATTATAAACACTCAATACGCTAGTAATAATTGTTAATTGTTAATAGTAATTGTTAAAAGTGAGAATTGGTGCAACCTTTTTTACATTTTTACTTTAAGCCTCTCTCAAAAAAAAAAAAAAAAAAAGGCTTAAACATGTTTATTATCAGTGGTCAACCGATATGTGTTTTTTGACAGCTGATGCCGATGCCAATATCTTGGAAAGCAGGGGGGTCGATAGCCGATATAATAATAATAATAATAATAATAATAATAATAATAATAATAATAATAATAATAATAATAATAATAATAATAATAATATTGTTATTATTATTATTTAAGAAGTTTGAAATCATTTGACAATGGATTAAACAATATATATATACTTTAAATTACAGTATTTTTCACTACTAAATAAATATTTAATAAAAATATAATTAAAGATAAAGTATACGCTATAATCAACAGGGCACTCAATATTCTTGGAAGTTTGTGTGCATTGGAAATCATATTTTTCAAATAAATCCAGGGTAACCCTCATTTTACATACAGTGAAAATTACATTAATATTACAGTGGTCAAATGCATAAAGGCAGAGCATCATTTGAAATCATGAGTTTAAAGTTTAAAGCATTAAATTCTGATGGACTGACCATCACGCAGAGAACACCCGATCATGCTGGATAAAAATGCACACTTCACAAGATCTTACAGCTGTATTTGACAAAGTTTGCAAGGTTTGTGAAATTAAATGTTCATTAGTCATTCAAAGATTTGTTTAAATTATATAAATGCATATTTTGCTTAATTCTGACGGCAAACAAGAAAGTATTATAATGTTTGCCTTTCTATTACTAATAGGCCTGATATAAAAGCAATCATTATAATAATTTCTGTATTTATTCATTCCTTTGTTTAACCGTTCTATCTGATTATTAGACAGACTTCTATCCATATTAGACAGAACTGCTAATGACGACGACGAACAAGAGAGAGAATATGAGCACATGTGAGTTCAGGTGCTGCGTTCTCAGCGCCGTCAAAGTCACGTCTCGAATACATCGGCCAAGCAGAAAAACGTATGGACTAATGCCGATATTTGAAAAATGCCAAATATCTTTCGATATATCAGCCTTGGCAATATATCGGTCGACCACTATTTATTATGGAATTAATTGTATTCTAGTAATCCTCTGTATGAATTATTTTTAATGTTTATAATGTAATTGACAGGCTTGGACATAAAAAAGACATTGAGCCTCCATTACCATATGACCCTTAAATTTTTAAACATTTAAATGAGATTAATAATTACAGTTGCAGTTTCAGTTTCAGTTGCATTTCTTCCTATCAAATAATATGTGATATTTTAACCTGTAAAAGAAAAAAATAAATGTTGCTGGTGTATCATCCTTGTACCCTAAATGTGGACATGCCTTAGCCTTTTATTATTTTATATGAAGCTATTTATATTTATACCAGACTAACCCTAACCCACACACAAACAAACCTTTAAAATTAGCATTTTTTTTTTTTTTTGCATTTGTAGAACAAAAAACAAAAACAAAACAAAACTTTATTTATTAATATGTCTTCAAATGAACCAAAAGGGAGGTTTTGTCAGTCTTACTTAACTTCTAGGGCTAAATTTTACCCCAAAGTATAGCTAAGTAAACCCACACACAGTTTAAGAGCCCTTCAGCCACGACTCATCATCTATTAGTGAAATATGACTCACCTCACCAGGTGTGTTCATTATGGAGGATGATTCAGTATGTGGGTTCGCAGTGTGTGTGTGCAAGTTTGATTTGACAGGAATAAGTGATTCACTCTCAGTCTTTGTATGTTTGGGGTCCCGGCCTTCAGCTCAGTGGTTATATAAAGATGAACACACTCACACTGGGAAAACTGGTTTCTTAATCTGAGAGTTCTGGACATAAAAATAAGGTGAAAAAGTGAGAGCTCACCATCAAGCCTTTTTTTTTTTTTTTTTTCAGGCAAGACTCAGAGAGATGGTCGAAAAGAATCATGTAAACCCATTCTCAAGGTCGAATACAAAACCTCCAGAAACAGGTAAGAGAACACACAGCAATCCCAAACAGACCAATATACAGCTGATAAATCTTGGGGAATGCAGACTTGAGTGCTGTGGATGAATTTAGTCCTCCTATTTGCTTGCGACAGATGTGTCCAAGTTCCACTTGAGAACCATTATTGCCGCTTTATCTTGTCACAAAACAATTAAAGTTTACTGCCTGTTTTATAAAGTCTGGTTTCCTTGGGAGATGAGCAACAAAACATAATTTGAAGAAACTCCATTTTTGATTGCTTGTTTTATTCTTTGTATTTTTTTTTTGCCGTTTTCCCCAGTGCTGTGTTCAAAGAAGTGGTCATGAGTGGCTGCCTCAGTTTTAATGATATTTTAGATTAGCTTGGCTGTAATATTGTTTCCCACCTTTTGTTTCTTCCTATTTGTATAGAGAGTATTTCAGGGTTGTGAAAAAGACTTTAAATTGAAACAATATTTTCCATTTGTTAAGGGGATTTTCAACGTAAAAACAAAGCATAAAACTTGCCTTTTAATAAGATATTAGCTTTTGGTTCTTGCCTTGTTAAAGAAAGAAATTAAGAGAAACTAAAGTGGTTTTCAGTTAACACTTTGCTTATTTTCTGTCTTCCAGTAGTGATGCATTTATTGTCTTCTCCGGGGGTCTTTCGTATGACAAGGCAGGACGGAGACCAACCCTAACCATCATGCATGGCAAAGCCATCACAGTGTTAGAGATGGACTATCCAATAGTGGACTTCCTAGTGCTCTGTGATACGCCTTATCTCAACGGTGAGTGTACTGAACTGTCTGTGAGTTCTGTCTCCTGCTCTCTTCCATATAATAAATTAAATGTTAACATATATTAAAACAGGCAACTGCTATTTTTAAACTCAAATTTTCATAATATTACAGATATTACTGTATTTTATTTTACTGAATACATTCAGTCTTGGTGAGTATAAAAGATGTATAAAATAATACCAAACCAGTACATTTGAATGGTACTGAAAATGCATTGTGAATCAATTACACAAAAACTTTTGAAACGTCCAACCTGAAGGAACAAGTCATTTGTGAATCCGACATCAGTAAGGTGAAATGCTACACGTGAACTGATCCTGAATGGTTTGAGAAGTGACAGCTTCGGCTCTGTTCAGTCAAGGGGAAAGAGTGTATCGCTATATCTGTCTTTTTCTCTTGAGAAAAGCAGATACAGACTAATCCCTGTCAAGCATATGTACACGAATGCACAGAATTTGTTACCCAGAATACAACAGCATACATACGGCAAACATCCAGCAAATATGAAGTGATTTCAATTGGTAATTTTTATTTTAAATTCTGCTTGTTTGTTCATTCTGACCAGTGCATATTCAGCACAGTACATGGCCCTGCATCATCATCACCTGTACGGTTTTCATGAAAGAGAATTATGGATTCTGCTGTGCATAATTGTTACACACAAACACAGAGGAGATAATTAATGCCTTCGTCCCCTTGGTTTCAAGATGTCACCTTCTCATTAGTTTTCCTCACAAAGCTTAAAGCTGAAGTGTGTAATTTATGCACCACCAGAATAAAGACAATTAGAAAAAGAAAGAGTTGTAAGTCAAGGTTTTTTGAACATTCAGTTCGTCTTCTACTGGTCAGACAAACATTTTCGGAGCTGGTCAGGATGCTCAAATAAAAACAAATGGTTGTATCTCACTATTACAGAGATGTTTCACACAAAAATGTAAATTTGGTCGTGAATTCAACCTGTAAGACTTTTTTTCGGTGCAACACAAATTTTCATATAAATGATTTTAATCTTCAAAAATGTCTGTGTATTTTTTCCATACAGTGAAAGTCAGTGGGGTCAAATGGTGTAGTTTCAAACGTCTCCTTTAAATGATTAAAATCCATACATCTATGTTTTTGTGCTCACTTTGCCTCGAGTTCATAGATGACTATTTGAGATGTTGTGTTTGTGTTGACAGAGGTCCAGGAGCCATATGCGGTGGCGGTTCTGCTGGAGAAAGATTTTGTTGTGGTTGATCTATCCCAGAGCAAGTGAGCAATCTCTTCTTCAGCATCTCTTTCTGTTTCCATTGCCAAACTCACACACTTTATGGCTGAATGATGTAACTCAATGTGATGTACTCCAACAACACCTCACACTAGTACTTCCACCAGAGGCAACATCGCTCAACACCCAATACATTTTGTGTCCGTGCGTGTTACTTTTGAAGATGCTTTGTGGAAAAGAGTTGAAATCTGAGTGTGTGTGTGTGTGTGTGTGTGTCTTTATTTGTTAAGAGTAAATATCATTGGATTTGTCACTCATAAACATCCATCAAATGAGTCATTATTAAGAACCAGAGCCAAGGTCAGCCTGACTCTGTCTCTCTCTCTCTCTCTCTCTCTCTCTCTCTCTCTCACACACACACACACACACACACACACACACACACACACACTGGCTGTTTGTCACTCTTTTAAGCATTGCTCCTGCCATAGAAACCCTGCCACTTTTACATCAGATGTTTTCTTTGCTTTAAGGTCATTTCTTCACAAGGACACACTGAAGGAACAAACAAACAGCTGTACTCAAACCCTCTCTAAACCAGACAGTCATCTATAAATTCCATTTAACTTCAACTGTAAAGTGTACTTTGGTTTAGTTTGATGTTCTTTAAAAACATTATTTAGTTAAATAAGCTTATATAGTAAAAGCAGTAAGCCACTCAAGGCTGCAATGTACTGTATTTTAAAATGATTTCATACAGGTACTCTCAAAAATGTGGTCAAATCAAACATAACCTTGTGCTTATTACTTTTATGTCAGCAATAGCAATATGGTAAAGGCACATTCATTAAGAATAAAAAATAACAGTTGCACTTCAAAATTATTATTATGATTAGAATCTAAATTAATACTAATTCTTCTAGTGGATAATGTAGTTCAATTGCATAAATGTGGGTCAGTTGCTTTAATACAGGACTCGTGGGTATCAGTACCTGGTAGCCCACTTAGAGTCGCCCACAGAGCACATTCTATAAATAGCCTCATTTTCTTTTATCATAATAATTCTCGTTCTTATGTATTTCAAACATGTAGCCCTTTAGCACTTTTATCCCTTCTGGTTGCTCTCACTTAAAGTAAGGTTGGAGACACTTGCCTTTTGCTGTTTATGGTCGTCTTTAGCAACATAATGCACTTAAATACAGTTTTCAGTGGATGTACGGTCACGGATATAGGCTATTTTATGAGAAATGAGTCACAATCTTTTGTGTTTCATAAATGCCTGTTATTTATTTTGAAGTCTCTCTCTCCTGTAGTTTTCCTATCTTTGAGAACCCCTACCCCATGGACATCCATGAGTCTCCGGTCACATGCACGGCTTACTTTGCCGACTGTCCCCCCGACATCATACCCGTGCTTTACTCCATAGGAGCTAAACACAAAAAGACCAGCTACAGCCACAAGGTTTGTCAAAGTTCTTCGTTAATCCTTTAATTTTTTGGAGTTTCTCGATGACCCAAATTGCAGCCTTCCATTTGAAGTGCTTAGTGAAACGTATGATCTAATTTGCTCGGCAGTTGAGTGTTATAGAAATGTGTTTATGTGTTTGTGTTCAGGAGTGGCCGCTCAGAGGTGGCACATGGACGGTGGGTTCACAAACATACCCAGAGATAATCATCACAGGGTAAGTTGTAAGTTGTTGTATTAAAAAACACTTCGGGTTTATGTTCAAGTTTAGAGTATTTTTGTATGTTTTTGAAAGAGGTTCAAATGGTTAAAAACAGTTAAGTAAAACAATCATACTGTGAAGTTTTATTACACTTTTAAGTAACTGTTTTCTATTTCAATATATTGTTAAACGTAATTTAAAGTTTTTAAAGTTAATTTTTAGGCCATTATTTTAATTGTAATGGCACACGATCATTCCGAATTCATTTTAATACACTGATTTGCTTTTCTTTTCTTTTCTTTTTGTGGAAATGTGGAAAACTTGCTATTTGGTTCATGATTCTTTAATGAATAGAACATTCAGAAGAACTGTATTTATTAGAGATTCTGATAGTGTTTATAGTATTTAACAAAACATGCTCAAAAAAATTCTGTTTATTTCATATTATATTAACATGAATTTGGTTACTAGGCATTGGAAGAATTTTTTTTTTTTTCTTCTTTTTTTTTTTTTGCATTTCCCATAAGCATCAAGTTGATTAAAATGTGTGTTTTTTCGTCTGAAACTGAATATGTGGATGGCTCAGCCGTCCCAGAGCAACACACTTCATTTTCTCACTTGGATGCTTGTGCATTTATCACATTGTCGCTCACAGCAGTATTGACAGGTACATGGAAAAATATTGGGAGTAAAAACTGAATGTCACACTTGTTGCCAAATCTCCAATGAATGATTTCTAGATATAATACAATAATGAGTGTTTGTATAAATATGGTCACCTTTGACCATGACGACTTTTACAAAATAAACTCTTTTACACTTACTTTTAAACTTAATTTCAACACTTTATCTAATGTATCTACTGTACTAACAATGTCCAACATACAATCATCCAAGACAGATTTTTTTTCATGAATATTACAGTTTATTATCATTTACACCATGTCATATGATGTTGTTATGATGTCATATGTTTATGTAATCTAAAGGCTTGTAATGAAAATTAGTAAAATGCATCTCACAGTATATGTTAAATTAGTAGAACTAAATAAGAAAAACAATGTGCTTGCTTTTCTTGCACCTCAATTTTGAAAGCATTAAGTTTATCTTGACCTTCAGTTGATTTAAAAGGGTTGTTGCGCAGTTAAAATAAATGGAAGTAAAAAAAATAATAATAAAATAAAACACGGCCCACACAAGGTGGCGCTTCCTACCTAAAATAGTTTCACGCCCCTGCCTCAATAAAGTGAAACTTTCCACCCACATGTGGAGGTCATTTATAGTATTTTTATTTGCTTGAAAACTCTGGATTGATTTTTTTTCTTCCGAAGCATGCATTGATTCCGTTTGTTTTCACTTGAAGTCAATGATGTCTAAAATGTCCCCTTCTGCTTGACTCTCATTGGTAAATGTATCGCACTTCTCTGCTTTAATTCAATCGCGCTATTGACCCTGCGTGTTGTTCTCTCTGCCTCTTTTGCCCTCCCGTTTCCACAGCTGTCATTGCTTGCTTTCTCTTAAGTGGTTTAGCACACACACTCATTGGCTCATACGATCGCTCTTTCTCCTTCCTCTTTGTTGTCCCCCTCAGACATGCAGACGGATCAATAAAGTTTTGGGATGCCACGGCGAGTAAGTGTTTTTGCTTTGACAAGCATGTTCCCTCCTTTCAGCCTCATGCTGTTTCTGTCTCACTTTTTTTTCTCTTACTGCTACCCCCCATTATGCTTTTACATATGATTCCTCATTTCATTCTTTACAACTATAACCAAACAATATATGACCAAAATGGACATCCAAATACCAAATATGTGTTGGTTTCACAACCATGGGCATTACTTAAAGGAATATTCCAGGTTCAGTGCAAGTTAAGTTCAGCCGACAGCATGTGTGGCATAATGCTGATCATCAATTCATTTCTCAATTTCTATTGAATAATGGTGCGAAAGAACGAAGTTTATACATTTATTGAAACATTTACATGAATTCTTGTGTTAAAATGTTGTATTCCGCATTACATCAAAACCTGAAACTATTTACTTTGTTACCACTGGTGTTGAGGTGAACAATTCATCTGTGCTTTTTTTTTTTTTTTTACAATTATTAAAACGTTATTGTTACAGTTATCAGTCTTGGACTTTAAAGGGATAGTTCACCAAAAAACACAAATTCTGTCATTAATTACTCACTCTCATATCATTCCAAACCTGTAAGACCTTTGACATCTATGCTTCAACTGTAATTTTATGAAGCTAAGAGAATATTTTTTGTGCGCATTATACAGATAAATAAATAACATCTTCATTCAACAATTTCATTTAACAATTTATAATCTTTTTTCCCCCCTTAAAGTAGACACTAATATTTTATGGTGCCATCATTATGCTACTATTAAGTGCTTTTGATTAAGCTTAACTTGTACTAAATAAAAAAAAAAATATGTCCTTTAAAGTACTGTTTCATCACCATTCATTATGTAATAAGATGTGATGTGGTGATAACCTCCATCTCTGTCAGTCACACTGCAGATGTTGTATAAGCTCAAGACGTCAAAGGTGTTTGAGAAGCCTAAGAGTGGAGATGTGGGACGAAGCGCTGAGCTTGTGGAGGAAGACCCCTATGCCATTCAGATGATCAACTGGTGCCCGCAGAGCCGTATCTTTTGTGTAGTCGGCATCAGCGCCCACGTCATCCTGTACCGCTTCAGCAAACATGACGCCAACACCACCATCACGGTGAGTGTGCTCTTAAAGTGATAGTTCACCCAAAAATGCTATCAACATTTCTTACTTGCGTGTTGTTCCAAACCTTTATGGCCTTCTGTGTAACACAAAATAAGATATTTTGTTTTAATTTCATTGTATGCCACTGACTTTTATTGAATCAAAAAAAAAAAATTGTACTTGTCTTTTGTGTTCAGCAGAAAGAAACTCATTTTGAGTGAACTGTGCAAATTAAGGTGAACCTTTAAGAGTTTGAGTACATGCTATAGATTTGATGGATTAACTTTGTGTTGCATTTGTGTGTGTAGTCCCTAGAAGTGCGACTTCAGTGTGAGATGGAGGATGTCATCTCTCCATCGGATACAGAGAACACTCCATGTTTTTCGGACCCCAGCGGTCTCTCACCTCAACCTCAGCCTCCAAGTCCCCGCAGCAACACCCCAGACAGTGTGCGGGACAGCATCCCTTGCCTCAAGTGAGACTATGCAACATTCCTCACTGTTTATGTTTTCCTATGTAGGACTTGATAAGATGAACTTGCTTACTAGATAATTCTACATTGAAAGTATTAGGTCAGTAAAGTGTAACAGTCAAAACAGATTCCACATATACTGAATCTGAATACTGTCGTCACAGGGTTAAAGATCGGACGATCCGAATGCCTCCTGGGTACCAGGCGGAGCTGGTGGTTCAGTTATTATGGGTCGATGGAGAACCGCCACAACAAATCACCAGCTTGGATTTAAACTCTGCATACGGACTGTAAGTGGCCCTACCTCTTTGAAGTCATCTATTTTATTCAGCCAATAGAATCCTTACTTTTTACTGTAATTTAATAGTGTTTTCCATTTTGCCTTGAAAATGAATACTGTAGTATTTTACTATACAGTGCCATGGCAATACCAAGGTTTTGTGGACTTTACTGTGGTATATGAGTATGGGACAGCAGTTAAGTATAGGGACCAATTCTCACTTTCGACTTCATGTAGTTGCTTATTAGCATGTCTATTATTAACATATTGGCTGTTTAAAGCACATATTTTGCATGATCATATTCTACATCCCTGAAACTAAACTTTACAAGTACCTTAATAACTATTAATAAGCAGCAAATTAGGAGTTTATTGAGGCAAAAGTTGCAGTGAATGGTTTATTAATGGAAATAATTAGACATTAACATTAAGTGTAACTGAGTATGGTAATCAAACACCAGTGCTCTCATGTTTAATGTAATTGAATTTGTCATCATAAAGACTCCAGACTCATGTGTCCAGCTGTTATTCCAGCTTGCAGGGTCTTTGATTTTGATTGAAGTGATAAAACTCTAATTCTAAGTTGGCCTTCTTTTGAATCTTTCACTTGTTGTCATCCTGTTTTGATTCAGTCACAACCACATTCAATCATAATCACTAAAGCATTATTACGAGAAAAGGTTGCCATGCTGATGTCTGGCTACAGTGAGAAAGACTTTGAATTAATTCCAGCAGATTTAATGTCATACAGTCCAAATTTGTGTATGTGTGTCTTGTGAATAGTTTGTTAATGACTGGACCCACAGTGTGAGATTTACCAGTAATTAATGGAACATTTTAAAATAAGTCTCATTTTACACACCCCTTGTAGAACCTGTTGGATGTTTAGCATTTTAGACAACATATATTATAGTTATGTGTTCGTTGGGGCAGAAATAAGGTAAAGACATTTTTATAAAATTTTGAAAAAATATTATAATTTGGTATAACAACTAAAAGCCGTTAAATAATTGTTTCCTGTAATATATTTGAAAGTTTCATTTGATCCAATGCTAAGATGGTTCTGAAGCCGGATGAGAAGCAACGCTTCACGCTGCACTTCTCGTCCGGTCTGCCTCATCTCATCTCGTCTCGTCAATCTTTACATTGTTCTGAGTTGTTGCTAGGTGCCGCAGACAGCGTCCTATACATTGTCCTATCTGTTTTGTCAAACATTCCATTGGGCCAGTGCTAAAAATAAATAAATAATAATAAAAATGAATATGAATGAATAAATGCAATTTATTTGTATTATCCCACTTTAAAAATACAAACAAAAATAATAAAAGAATAATATAAACTAAAGATTCTTCAAGGGAAATGTAAACTGGGCAAAGCTGTGTGATACATTCAAATAGCATATCATATTTAGACATAGCTGTGATCGTTAGAAATATTGTTAGTCATAACTGGACTTTATGATGGGTTTTTGTATATCTAATATGAAACATAGTTGTGTATGCTCAGTGAGTGTGTGTGTTCGTGCAGGTTGGCTCTAGGTAACTGCAATGGTTTGGCAGTGGTGGACTACCTGCAGAAAACCATTCTGCTGTGTATGAACACCCTGGAGCTTTACGGATCCGCAGACCCTTTCCAGCGACTAACACGCTCTCCTCGCAAAAACCGACAGTCCACATCAGGTACACATGCACTATGTGTCTCAGAATCCCACAAATGTTCAAACACAGTGTGTTTCTTTGTAACAAAGCTGTAAAATAAATTTCAGCTATGACCACACGTCACTGGCATGCACCTACAAACATGCTCAGCACTTCATTTCATCAAAACCAGACTTTGCAAATCTCAGGCTGTCTAACATTTAACACACACATACGCACACAGTCCCTCTCTTTAACTGCATGGGACAGACTGCATTCCCGGTTGCCTTCTCTGCATGTCGTCTGTTGTATCTCTGTTGCTGTTGGTCTTTGCCTGAGAACGACACGTAACAGAGAACACAACGTAACCTGCCATACGAACTCGCTGTTACTAATCCAGCACAGATCTCGCTCCACCTGCCCTCCTCTCTCCTCCTACCCCGACTGCTCACACACATACACACTCAAACGACCATCCAGAGAAAGAAGATGTCATAAGTGAAAGCTGAAGATGAAGATCTGTTTTCATAGAGCTTAATCAAAAGGAAGCCGTGGGGAGGCGGCCATACTGGCTCCTCACTTCAAAGTGGTCGCTCTCCCTCCTCTTGTTCAGGCAGCTGTATCTTTAGAAACCAAGAGGCTTTGAGCCGACATGGAGATGCAGAGGTGGGCAGAAAGGTCGTTCGGTGCAGTCGAAGAGTGATTTTGATCCGTAGCTTATGTAAGCTCTCAAAAAAGAAGAGAGAATGTCTTAACGCTCACCCACACACTCAGGCCAGTGTGTATAAAGGGACGGTTTTGTACTCTTTATGTTTTCCAATCCGATAAAAGGAGCGGAGGTCCCACTCAGTTTTTATTCTATCATTGATTTCATTCTTTAGTCATTCTCTATATATATATGGCGGGATCCGAAAGTCTGAGACCACTGATCAGAATGTTTCTATTTTGAAAATTTGAATGCAGTTTATTATTATTATTATTATTATTATTATAAAATTGTCAGTATAATAATAATAAAAAAAAAATTATCACTCATTAGAATGTAATCGTACTTTCGTATTTTAATAGTAATTTTATATTATATATTTTGTTATCTTATACTCACACAGACTACATACAGTATATCTAATTAAAATACAGTGAAAATAGAAATATTGCAAATTATTATTACAGTTTTCTTTTTAAATATATTTAACATATAATTAATTTGTGTGATTTATCTATTCTGATTTGCTGCTCAAGAACCATTTCAATGTTGAAAAGTATTCTTTCAGAATTTTTGATGAATATAATTTTTAAGCATTTATTTAAGATAAATGTATTTGTTCTCAAATGTGATTCAATCAATCAATCAATCAATCAATCAATGACCCCAAACTTTTGAATGGTAGTATAAATATCTTTAAATTGATGTACACCTACACGAGTTAAGACCTATCAGTGACCAATAAATGAATGGACCCTTTTGGTTCATGACGTAAATTAATAATTACTGATTGAGAATTGGTCATAATAAGCTTATTTCATTATTGACAAAAAAAAAAAAAAAAAATGCAGAGCGTATTTGTGTTTTGCTATTAAAAAAATACTTTAAAATCTACAACTTACGTTTATCTCCAGGTTTGAATTTTTTTTTTAAACCAACAGCTTCAGTCTGGTCTGAGACTTTTGGACCCCACTGTATCAGCAGTGCTGCAGTTTGCATTGTGTGTGCAGCAACATAATAAAACTAAAATGCTTACTTTACAATCAACAAAATGCAACATTTTGATGCAGTAACTTCCAGTAGGTACAAAAACAGCAAAGCTCATGTGATCCTGCTGCTGTCAGACTTTCACCCTCAGTTTAGACAGGGGATCCATCTGCAAAACGATTCCATAATACTAATATATACTTATGCTAAATGCATCTTCACATATATATTTAAAGATAAACACTGACGAGAGAAGTCATTTCTGTTTTATGTCAATATTTATGTTTGTTCGTACAATTTCTGTGCCACCTTCCGTGGTGGCTGTTAATCTTGAAAGGACTTTTCCTTATGTTTAGTTCTGTTTTCTGCCTTATTTTGTTGTTTTTGGTAGAAGTATAAAAAGCAAAAGGTTAGGATTCATTTTCCTATTTTCATTCCTTCGTTTTCTCCCTCAGTACACTGGGTCTTGCTCAGATTGCGGTCACGTGCGTTTTGTCACTCTGAGCCTATTTTGTTCTTCTCTCCTCCTGTTTTCCTTCCCTCACTCCATGTCTCCTCTCATGGGTGGCGGTGCTGGGGCATGGGGGCGCTGTTGCAGACTTTTGCATGCGCGGCCTGTCTAACTTTTATTCCGATTCAAAGAAACGGATCCGTACTTCCTACCAGAGTAAGTCATGTCTCCAATGAAACATCGATAGGGGCAACACAACAGCAAGGAGGCAAAGCACAGACAATGGGATGTCATTTATCAAAATGTGTTATTTTGAGGAAGTTTACAATAGGTAGATTTACCATACCATATTAAATTCAATGCAGCGTTATTTATAGTAATTAAATGAATTGTTACAGGATATCACATATTCTGAATTTGCGTACATCAAAACATCCAGTTACAACCTTTGATTGTCTCCTTGCTCAGTGTTTTATTGATTTGTGCCAAAGGTTTGTGTAAATGAACCAATCACAAATGACCACGTTCTCACACTGTGTTAAAAAAAAAAAAAAAAAAAAAAAGACATGACATTACAGGACATGACATGACTTATCCATAAAAAAGAAAGTTTTTGAAAAGAACTTGTTTTTGTATAGGGACAAAAGTCAATATAAAAATATTAATTTAAGTTACAATCATTCTACAGTAAGTGACTTGTGAATTTATATGCAGAAGAACTTTTTTTTGTGTAAATAAATACAAAATAAAATACTCTATTTGTGAAAATGAGGCTTTCACTGCACTTATGTATATGACCATATAAAGTTATAGCTATTATTTAATTAAAAAAAAAAATTGCTAACCATGTACTTTGCAGAAATACTTTAGTTTCTCACACACACACTTTTAAAATGAAGATATTTCTGCAGTGGAGGCCTCATCATGTTTTTACCATCATGCCTTGAGTAACCTCGATGCGTTTTTTGTCTCTCTTGCATGCACACACATGCATGGAATTGTTGTTGGTATTATTACACATGCTTGATTCTGGAGTTAATATACAGAACAGCTCATATTCACAACTGACCGAACAAAAACGCCATGGCCATAAATACCGTATACACCTAGTTAAATGTTTAAAAACTCTCTTATTAAGATGTCTATACTGTACATCTTCCTTGCATCGCTCCAGGATCATGATAGTGTCTCAGACCACATTGTTTGTCCTGGTGATATGATGCATGCAAATGTGTTTGGTGGTCATGGAACCCGATGATTATTGCCATCTTCTTCCTCTTACTATGCCTTCCATATTCCTCCATGGCAGGCCTTACAGAGCTTTCTGATAATCAGGTGTCTTTGGACCTAGAGAGGAGCAAGTCACCCACCTCAGGTAACTCATGACCGCACACATCTATGATAATCTCACCTCCTCTGATAATCAAGCATATGTCTATACTTCTATCTTTGACAGCCATACCCATGTTTGACCACACCCACTTTATATAGTCACACCCTATCATGACCAAGCCTATCTCAAATAGCAGTATCACCTTTGATAATCACAAATACGCCACAAAAATGTTAAAAACTTGATTCCACTTGTGGTGAAAAAGTCACACATTTCAGATTTAATGACCAAAACTTCTCAATTCCGACACTCACATAAACCTTCAAACCTTCATCAAACCAGCAGTTTTCATCTTTTTCTTTTCTGTCCTCTTCTGAGTTTCCCCACAGCACAGGTATTCAGTCCCTGGAGGCTTTTTTCGACTGCTCTTTTACCCCCAATGTCTTTGTTTCTTCCTTCTTCTTCTTTAAAGGAATCATAACCTGTGTAGAATTTTTATGAGGATATGCTCATGTTTACAGAGCTCTACTCATTGTTTGCATCGCCTCAGTGGGATGAACATGACGACAACTACAGTGCTTGTCCTTGAGGATCTAAATAGAGCTCTTGATTTAGAAGAATTCTTTCAGTAACGCTTTGATTTCTCAGGGGAAAAAAATATTGTATTGTGACTTTTTTAAGTTATTATTGTTTGAAATATCAGAGGCACATTTTGTGTGGTGTCTTAAGAATACAAAATGTGCTGTCTGTTTTTCTCTCTCTCACTTCACTCTCATGTCTCAGTGCAGTTGAAGCCTCTGCTTGTTTTCCCAGTTCCCAGCTCAGCAGGCATCCTGAAAGATGCAAGTCGCTTTGGTAAGATGAGCTGAGCTGTAGCCTGACATTAGTAGTTTGAGAGTAAGAAAGGATACATGAGATTCACTTCTGAAATGTGGTGGTGTATCGAGCATTTGAAAAAATAATGAGCAAACCTATATCAGTTTATTTCTTCTGTGGATTACAGAAAAGTTGATGTATTGTTTTCATATAACAGTGACAGAATTGTCAATTCTGGGTGAACAGTTCCTTTAAGATCTCAAGTCTGTAGTGAAGCACAGGCGTCACATGTGTGTGATTTTCTCTAGAATATTCTGTGGTAAAGAACTGGCTGTCAGAACAGTATCCTTTGTGTGTTTTCTTTGGGATTTGTTGTGCTGGCTTCAGGCTGCTGAGTAATTCAGATGTGTTTTTTTTTGTGGAAGCAGCTATTATGACAGGAGTCGGGAAATGGCCTTCTACAATTGGCTGGGGAATTCAGCCAAAAATTGGACTGAGATTCTGGGCATCAGCCACTGAAACATGAAAAGAGATTTTGAAGGACTCTAGAGAAAATATAAATAATGAAGATGAAGGAGAATACTAATACATTATTTGTTTGTGTTTGTTTGTACTGTATTTATTTCATTGCACTCATGTTTGAGTGAATGATGCATGTGACATGCATCACTTTTCCCTCCCTACATTTCGAATATTGTAATTAATATGATTCTGCCTTGATGGTAAGGCATTCCAAATGTTTTTGGAATGTAATGGCAGATTCATTGGCTTGTTAAAGCTATTTTCTGTTTAAGTATCCTACAATTAAATTATATTTTCACTTTTTTTAACATAATCTGGCACAATGACAGCTGATTGGAAAATATGCACAATAATGTACATTTTGTGTGTTATATACTAGTTAAGAAGAATAAATATATTGCCCTTAAATTATATTTTTCATGATATTTGTATTCTTAACATATTATTTTGTGACACCACTGTGTCAGTTCTGAAAACAAGCACACACACACACAATATATATATATATATATATATATATATATATATATATATATATATATATATATATATAGTACAGACCAAAAGTTTGGTCATTCAAAGAGTTTTCTTTATTTTCATGATTATGTATATATATTATATATATATATACACTGGACATAAAGGTGCCCATCGTTAAAGAAGCATTGAAACAGGTAGGGATCAGGAATCCACGTCCTCTGTTAACTTTGTGCCTTACCACAGATGAAAAGATGTTATTTGCACATGACTCTGTTTGTTGTGCTACATTCACAGAAAAAAAAAAAAAAAAAGAAAAAAACCTAATTAACCTTGAGATGATGGAAATTGGCTGAATCAAATAAATGTTTGATGGCACTGTTGTTATATGACCTTTTTTTTAATTTGTTAATACTTCTATTTTAGCTTGTAGATGTGTGCTTTTGAAAGTAGCATTAAGCCAGAACAGATAAATACTGAATGGACTCAATGTTGCGCAGCTGTTTCTGGCGCTGTTTTCATGCGTTTGCTCAGGGGCACGAACCCTTTACCATTACAAACACTTCATGTGCTCACCTCAGCTGATATAAAATGACACTCTGCTTTAGCTGCTAATGTATTTACTTGATCTGAAAAAGGTTGATTTTTGCAACATCATCTCGTCAGTATCATCTCTGATCTCAAGCACACCTCTCAGTCTGCCCTACTCCCCATCAAGTCCAGCAATTGGGCTGCAGTCCACTTTGAAGTTCTCATAAGTGTTATATCTCTCTATCTAGTTGACTAGTTGTTGTTGTTTGTTGTTTGTGCGGGTGTTGTTTTTGTCAGCAGGGTGAGGTGGGTTGCTGAGACCCTGTTGATTGTGGCACATTGCCAGGTGGTTAATAAACTGAAATGTCAGCCATCGACTGTGACCAGCAAATATATTTTTAGAAAAAAGAATGATGAAAGGGAGAAATGGGAGAAAAATAAAGTGGATGTGAAAGGACAGAAAGCAGTAATTTGTTTTCCAATTTTCTGATAAGCTTATTGTACTTGTCTAACCTGCAGAGATGAGTGTGCATTAAACCCCTTCTGAAGCACAAAAGCTTAACTTAATGTGTCATATCATCATGAAATATTTAAAACATCTCCCGATAAAAGATTACTTTTGTGGTAACATTTTCAGTCTAAGCCCTTATATTACAGTATTCTTAAATTTGGTAGTCTGTTTCTAGCTCTTCATTAGCTGGTCTAATTTGGTCATTTAGGTGGTTAAGCTGTTTTTTTTATACAGGGTAGCTAAACGTTAGCTATATGTTCCAAACCACATCTACAACATTGTTTAAAAAAAAAAAAAATAATAATAATAATAATACAAATAAATAAATAAAAGAGCTGGCAGAAAATTACCTGAACATTTTTACGGTGTCACTTCAGCTTGATTGCTGCAGTAGATAAATTACACAGAAATTAAATTTTGGGAATTAATTTTACTAATGTTTTAAATATAAATTAAAAACCAAAGTGAAACAAACATTCAAACATGTAGGGTTAATAATGTTTTTTTAAAGAGTCTCTTAATTGAAAATTAGGCTGCATTTTACTCACCCCCGAGGCAACCTACTGTAGGTGTAATTGACTTTCTTCTTTCAGACGAATCCAGTCGGAGTTATATAAAACATCGTCTTTGATCTTTCAAGCTCTATCACTGCAGTCAGTGGTGATGCATTGCAAAAGATGCAAAAGATGTGAAATAAAAAGTGCCCTTCCATAAAAAAAATAAAATAAAAAAAACCCCTGCTGATTTCAATATAAGCCAAGAAGAGACTGGTTTGCCTTTGCTAAAGTAAGGAACCTTTGGGACCTTTTTAGGATTCTTTGATCGATAGTAAATTTGTTCAGTTTAATGCACCATTGTTGAGTAAAATAATTGATTTCTTGCCATAGTAATAATAATAATAATAAATGACTTTCTATGGCATTTATATTTTGCCTTTTTTAGACTGGAAAGAACATTTAATTTGCTTTTCATTAAAAATATTTAAACACTTTTTTTAGATACCAGATGTGCTGTCACCTTTTACTTTTATCTGTTATCCCGTAAAGTCAATGTAATGTAAGCTGATGCAGCAGCACAGATGGGTGAAACAATGTGGGCAGTCCTGAGCTCATATCGGCATAAAATGACGAAAAAAAAAAAAAAGAAGCAGTATTTAAATGAGAGCAAAAAATAAGCTTTTGGACAGAAGTGCAGATGGTTCCACAAAAAAAAAAAAAAAAAAAACACGAGGAAGGCCATTATTGTTAAAGCAGAATAACCAGTCCTCTGATACACTTGTTATTCTCTCACAACGCTGTTCTCTCATCTTTACCCTCAGCAGTCTGGCATCAATTCACACAGCAATCATGATTTTTACTCTCAGGTCGACACCTGCAGTGATTTGTGAATTCATCCTGTCTAACGAGGTTAAATGCAGCGAGAATCTCCGCCATTCTGTGTGTGCTGAAATGTCCTCAGTATTTGAACAAATAAAAAGAAGAAAGTCAGTTGCTGCTGAAAAGAAAAATGATACTAGATATTTTCCAAGGTTGAGATGGCTTTTCTAATAAAAGCACATTAAACAAAGGTCTATGCAATGGCATGCCTAAGATTTCTCAAATGTTCTTTATATACACTCACCTAAAGGATTATTAGGAACTCCTGTTCAATTTCTCATTAATACAATCACATGGCAGTTGCTTCAATGCATTTAGGGGTGTGGTCCTGGTCAAGACAATCTCTTGAACTCCAAACTGAATGTCAGAATGGGAAAGAAAGATGATTAAAGCAATTTTGAGCATGGCAAGTTTGTTGGTGCCAGACAGGTTGGTCTGAGTATTTCACAATCTGCTCAGTTACCGGATTTTCGTGCACAACCATTTCTAGGGTTAACAAAGAATGGTGTGTGTAATAATATAAACTCCATAATCATCGGGAAGAAGGAGGTGGGAATCGGCGCACAATCAAATGAAACTTTAATAATCAAAAATAAACACAAAACAGCGCATCAGCCCCTCACGGATGACTGATGCGCAAAAATAATAAGCAAAACATAAACTAAATGCCCAGGCCTGGTCCTCTCTCGTCCTTCACGGTCGTCGCTCCAGTTTTATATCCTTCCATCTCCTACGTGGGACTCGAGACCGGTGGTGGGTCGCAGGTGTAGCTCATCTCCAATCACTACACCTGGCCTCACTCCTCGTTCCCACGTCTCTCGGCCCCGCCCCATTCGTCACAGTGTGAAAAGGGAAAAACATCCAGTATGCGGCAGTCCTGTGGGCGAAAATGCCTTGTTGATGCTAGAGGTCAGAAGAGAATGGGCCGACTGATTCAAGCTGATAGAAGAGCAACTTTGACTGAAATAACCACTTGTTAAAACCAAAGTATACAGCAAAGCATTTGTGAAACCACAACACGCACAACCTTGAGGCGGATGGGCTACAATAGCAGAAGACCCCACCGGGTACCACTCATCTCCACTACAAATAGTAAAAAGAGGCTACAATTTGCACGAGCTCACCAAAATTGGACAGTTGAAGACTGGAAAAATGTTGCCCGGTCTGATGAGTCTCGATTTCTGTTTAGACATTCAGATGGTAGAGTCAGAATTTGGCGTAAACTGAATGAGAACAAGGATCCATCATGCCTTGTTACCACTGTGCAGGCTGGTGGTGTAATGGTATAGGGGATGTTTTCTTGGCACACTTTAGGCCCCTTAGTGCCAATTGGGCACCGTTTAAATGCCACGGCCTACCTGAGCATTGTTTCTGACCATGTCCATCCCATTATGACCACCATGTACCCGTCCTCTGATGGCTACTTCCAGCAAGATAATGCACCATGTCACAAAGCTCGAATCATTTTAAATTGGTTTCTTGAACATGACAATGAGTTCACTTTACTAAAATGGCTCACACAGTCACCAGATCTCAACCCAATAGAGCATCTTTGGGATGTGGTGGAACGGGAGCTTCATGCCCTGGATGTGCATCCCACAAATCTCCATCAACTGCAAGACACTATCCTTTCAATATGGGCCAACATTTCTAAAGAATGCTTTGAGCACCTTGTTGTATCAATGCCACGTAGAATTAAGGCAGTTCTGAAGGTGAAAGAGGGTCAAACAAAGTATTAGTATGGTGTTCCTAATAGTCCTTTAGGTGAGTGTAAGTCATGTAACAGATTCAAAATTATGTTCACAATCAAAAGTTACTTTAATTAAAACTTATAAAGAGGCATGTAAGCATTTAAGCACCATAAGTGTTTAATTACCATCAGCTAATTAAAATATACATATTTTAAAATAACATAAACATAATTATTTATATATATATATATATATATATATATATATATATATATATATATATATATATATATATATATATATATATATATATATATATATATATATATATTAAATATGATTATAATATTACTATTAGATTATTTTAAAAATCCATGTGTGATGTTCGCCATTTTTAGCATCCTGTTATGAATCCCAGTGACCTTTTACAAGCTGTTTGGCTGTATTCAATTGAGCCTGGGATGTGACAATGACTGTGTGATCTCTGATTTCCAGCACCCTACACCCCTTCCCTCCATAATGACCCTCGAGGCACAGGGGAACCTGTGTCCAACCTCCGATCCTGCCACTACAGTCCTGTCTTTTACCTGTTGGACAATGGTAAGAATGTGCCCAGCCCCTTAAAAACACCCACACACAGCAAGCCCGTGGCGGTGTGGGTGTTTGTTTGGGGGTTGCATGCTGCAGTAGAGGTAGCCTCACGCTCGTAGTGCCCTGTGCTACGCTCCATGCTGCTGAGGTGTAGGTGTAGGTGTGTGTGAGTATGTGTAAGTGTGCTTCACGTTTGGCTATTGTAGGCATGTGTGTGATTGAGGCATGGTAATATGTATTGTGTGTGTGTGTTGATGAGAGGGGTGATATTGTGCGTATAGCCCAGACAGAGCTTTGATCATTGAGGTCTAGTAGGGTCAGATCTGTAAATAAAGTGTGTTTTAATTTTTGTCATATGTTCTTAATTTTTTTAAACAGGAAATGTTCTATTCAGTACTTGCAAACAAACAAAAAAAAAAAAAATAATAATATAAATGTATTAATAAATCTTGATGGAACAACACATTAAATGGGAAACAAAATTATACAATTAGTTTGTTTGGTTTTATTGGAAATGATACAAATATATGAGGTGCTAAGCTTTTTACCCATATTCGGGTACAAATACTTAATCAAAAGTAATAAATTTTGCATTAATATTTAAGTTAATACTTGTTCAAAACAATCACTTCAGCAAAGATTGTACCATTTTCTGTCAATGTTATTATTTCAATAAGTTAAATAATGTAAATTATGTAAAACATACATACACTTATTGTACAAGTACAAAATATAAAAGACAAAAATTCTGATATAATAATTTAATATGACTATACGGTAGAAACAATAAATATTTTTTATGATATGATTAATACCATATTTTAAAATATGATGTTTTCGTGCTTCTTAGTAAATTATACTAATCACTAAATCTTATCTCAAAATGGAAAACTCAGCCAAATATTCCACGTCAATTATTGCACCTTTGGCCCCAACAAATGCACCTTCAGCCCCATTGTACCCTACATTTAAAATTTAGCTTGAGTATGATTAACAATAATATATATATATATTTTTTTTTGAGACATTTACAATAGCTTAAATTGAATTCATTGTTTAACTAATTTTACCAATTATTAGTGCTCTATTGATCTCTAGATTGATAAAGTTTAAGTTAATTAATGAAAGGCATAGCAAATAGCTACATTTTTTTTTTTACTCATAGTTGTGTAGATGCAACTAATGTAAATGAATTTAACACTAATGTGCCAGACTGCAAAGCTTTGTCTCCTAGAGCATGGCAGAGAGAATGACTACAAGCATGATAATTATATGCTAATAATGCCTTTGTTCACTTTAGAAAATGTGTTGCATGTGAATGGCCTTAGTGTTGGCTCACTTTAAAAAAAAAATAATAATAAATACTGGGTCACTACAAAGGTGACCAAATTGGTCATGCTAAGTAGTGACGTATTATTTTTTTTTTTTTTTTTGGCAGACAGAAGTAAATGAATGTATTTTTTGATGAAAGACTTACAAGAGTGGAAAATACTGATTTGACATTTTATTTCAGCAGCAACAACACTGTGGCTCAAAAATGCTAATGCATGCTTCTGAGAATGAAATTCCTCTGAATTCATCGTAGAGTCTGGCGTCTGCATCTTTACTCCTGAAGTATATCTGCCTCAATGAATTAGCGGAAAATGACGTGAGCTGAAAGCAAAGGAGTCGGTAATTCTTGCAAGTTGCAGTGCAGGATAGCAGAAGACATTTTTTTTTAAGATGTTTCCAAAAACAATCCCAAATTACCATTCATCGAGTCAGGCTCACAGAGGAGGTCAACAGGATTGGAAGCCATGGGTGCTCGAAACGTTCTAACGAGCAGCTAAACAACTCCTGAAATTGTGCCCATGAAAAAAAAAGCAAAAAAACAAAACAATAATACAGGGTGGCCACTTGAGGTTCTGATGTTGAAATCAGCGGATGCCAGCTGTAATGTTTGCCATTGTAGCTGTGCCACTGGATAACAGTAACAAAAGATGTCCAACATGGGTTTATTAAGACAGAGTCTATACACACAAAATGGCTTTAATGTGCTGCTCTCATATCAACGTGTACTTAGCCCACATTTCCTGTGGATCTGTCTGGTCCATGTTTACACACCTGCACATGTGTGCACAGACTGATTTTATCATGTATAGAGTAATGGGGAAGCATTTCGACATCTAAAGCACACTTTATTGATCCCAGAATGTTAATTACTGCAATTTTCAGGAGCAATTTCCGCTTTGTTTTATGCTCAAATCTCACCCAACTCCACATACATGGAAGAAGAGATGGAGAGAGAGGATGATAGATCTCCTCTATTGGTTTGGGTTTACTAGTATGGATCCAATTAGCAGGGGGCAGTTAATGCCACAAGTGCATTTATAAAAATCATCTTTCATTGAAATTGAAAATTTTACATTTTTGCAAGTAACATAAAGGACTCGCGTGTAAAACGGGTGGCCCTTCTCCAGCCAAGATGAATGGGAAGTGCTAATGGATAGGCTTACACCAAATATTTTAGACCTCTTTGGTCAACATAGGAAAGCAAATTGCATTCATCAAATCATTTCGTGGAATCCATAAGGTGGAAAAGCCTGTTGAAAAATGACATTCTAAAATTCCCCCTATCATTTAATCGAAATGATGCTTAGGAGGAGAGTGTCATCTTGGGAAGTATTCTGCTCGATGTGTTTTAGTGTTCTGGAGTACATCATATAAATAGAGACTTTGAGAGACGTTCTTTGGGATACCATGCCTGGTTATTACATTTCTGTTGCCTGCATAGCCATTGGAAACTGCTGTTGAATTAGTATTTTGGATCCACTCCTACATATTTGTTCAAATTTTCTTTTAAATGTCCATTTCAGCCAGTAATCTTTGCCATATTAGACATTTAATTCACTGGTACACTAGTAACCTTTGCGGGGCCGAAAATGCTTGCAAAATGTTGACCTCACTTTTTTTTTTATCTGATGTACACTTTAATTTGAACCTCTGTGTTTGTTTTACTAATTGTGTATGCATGCACACATGTAATTGGTTTCTGTGTGGTTTTGTGGTTTCTGATCAATACAGTACAATAGATCCAATCTCTATATTTTACATTGATTTTAACTGATTCATGCATTATTTCCACTATCAAATGGAAGGAAACGGAAATGAAAAAAAATGGGATTTCAAGTTATGCACTTATCAACTTATGCTGGATGCATGTGGTTTGTGGCTTGTCTAAAACGGAGACAAAATCCCGTTTATCTGGTGGCAGTATGTGATCAGCGGCAATTGACTGTCCGAATGAAACATTACATGTCAGTGTGCACACCTGCATGGTGTTACACTGATATGATGTTTCTTCTTTTTTTATTTTAAATTTGGCCTTAAGTCCTTTATTTTGGCCTTTTGGTTTTGTTTTTCTTATCTGGATTAAATTGTCCCCCCCCCCCCCCTTTCTGTCCCTATTTTTGTTTTCAGTCAAGGGACCAGGGCAGAAAGTTAAGTCTACCAGACAGACTCTTAAGGACTGATTCTTTGGTACGGTAGGCCGAAAGCGAGCAGACCTTTTGCCTTATTCTTGCCTTCGATGCATTAACTTTCTCTGTTTCCATCCTGTTGAGAATGACATGATGAAGCCATTTTTACAGTTTATATTTAATGCATTTTATTCTTTCCCTTTCTTCTCATTTGAATTCATGATGTGGCTGCAAAATTTACCTCCTCACATCTCTGCGTGTGGCCTTTTTATTTTTATTTATTATGCTTCTCATGTACATTTTGCAAGTGTTTACAAAGGTGGTTTGTTCAACATACTCATTCTTAAGTTAAGAAAGGTATCACTCTGAAACCTTGCTCTTTCGCGACTGGGTTCATCCTTTACGTCTTAAAGGCATTGCTCCATTCTATCCTCAGACATGCTCTAACCCTATTGGACCATTCTCTAACTCTATGATAAGCCTGCTCATATTGTGATTGGACCATCTTCTACCTCTGAACGACATGCACTAATGTATTTGAGATCATTCTGCAAGTGAGCTGCCTCATCGTGACTTGGATCATTCTTCAGCCTTGTACGGAAATGCTCCGAATTGTCTCACTCTGTCTCTTTCGCTAAATATCTTTCCTTGTTCTCTTTTCCTTTTTCTTTCCTGTCTGGCTTTTTGTTCATGCTAGGCTGTGACTAACATACCTCTCGCTGAGGGCTGAACAATTTCCTCTCCAATTTCTTGTGCCAAACTTGACCTAATGTGTAATAATGAAAGTGTTCTTTCAACAGGTCAAGCTGTGCAGCATTACAAAGGAAAATAGACCATCTGGGCCATGAATGATTACACTTGTTTCCAATCCTCGAAGGTTTCGATTTGCGCTTGGAAAAATATTAGAACTTAGAAAGCGAGTCTTGAGTCATTTTGTAATATGAAAATATCTTGTAGGTTTAGGTCATAAAAACAGAAAAAGGACCTAAAAATCAATTCTTATTAGAAAGCCAATTTATGAGTGTTGCGTGAGTGTAATGTAAGTGTGTGTGGCTCAAACAGAGAGTTAGAGTGTGTGTCTAAAGGTAGGTTCTCTGTAGTTTTGTGCTTAGATCTGTCTCCCCTTGAATGCACTGGGGCTTTTGAAATATTTTCTTCAGTTTGGATCTTTCATTGATCCTGGGCTCATTTAGAAACTCTGCCCTGGTGCAGGCCAGGGAAAACAGATGTAAAGACATCTGCGGACTGGGCTCCGTTTTTTGGGCTTTCTCATCCTGCCTCTAAGATTATGTTCTCTGAATTTCATGAACCAAATCAGTCCTGCAGGAAAATCATCTGAAGATGCTGTATTCCTGCTCAGTTACCACATTAAATTGTATTAAGTTATTGTATTAGCATATATACTACTAGAATATTAGCCATGTATTAGTGCTAATTAAGAACATATTAATGCCTTATTCTACTTGACCTAATTCTACATCCCTAATCTTACCCAGTACCTAAACCTAACAACTACCTTACTAACTTTTAATAAGCAGCAAATTAATAATTTATTAAGAGAAATGTCATAGTTAATAGTTAACAAGTGTTACCTATTCCAAAGTGTTACCTTAAAAAAAAAAAAAAAAAAAAATTGAAAGA